>NW_007382365.1:0-2740 GCF_000475195.1 Diaphorina citri | reverse complement strand
TTATGACAACCATTATTTTTAAAGTTATAATAACATTGATAATATTCCTTAAATCTAAACATTACCCCTCTCGGGTGGGATATTTTCAAACTGATTCGAATCCCCACGAATTTAAACATTACACAATATAAACTTTTTATTTCTAAGTTTAAGTTTAAGTTTAAGTTTAAGGAGAGAGAGTGAGTGAGAGAGAGCGAGAGAGAAGAGAGAGAGAGGAGAGGGAGGGAGAGAGAGAAGAGAAGAGAGAGAGGAGAAAAGAGAGAGAGGAGAGAGACGAGGGAGAGTAAGATAGTTTCAGGAATCTAGAGTGGGAGAGTGGATGAAATATAAAATATACCCAAGATCAAAGGTCAGCTAGCTGAAGCTGACATCACACACCTGCGGTGGAATTAGACAAAAGGTGAGCCACCGAGAGAGACGCAACGACAGACGAGGAAACAGAGACACAGCAAGGACTCCTCTCTAATCTCGGAATTGGCGCATAACATATCGCATTATCTAGTTCTAATATGCCTGAATTATGAATAATTATCTCGGAAAACAAATCTTTCGAGTGACATCAACGTAGGACGATTAAACGGTTTTGCGATTCGAAGGAATGTTCCGGTGAGTCCAGTAAACACAACGCTTTTTTGTAAAATAGACTCGGGGCTCGGTTAGATTTACAGAATTGTCTTTGTTCGACACCGGGCCAGGGAGGCCCTTAAAAAAATCCGGCATCAAATTAAGCTAGCACTAATTTCTTTAGCCATCGGTGTATACAATGGATGGATTAAACAAATTATAAGCTCAAATAATAAGAATAATACACTTAGACTAAAAAGCTAATACTGAAATCTTCCATTACCATTACAAACTAATGCCAAATTTAGCCTCTTTTGACTTACAGAAGTAAGTTAAATTAATGCACTTCTTCTAGCTAACTTACAAATTGTAACCATTGTTTAAAATACATACAAAAATATACAGGTATAATAAAAAAGATCTTCAGTTATTTTGCCTTGGTCTTGCGAATTAAAATTTCTAGGTAGGTATTGACAATAACAATAAATAAAGAGAAACAATAAAAATAACATCACAAGCATCTAGGAATAACATGAACATAAGAGTAGGTAACTTAGTTTGTATTGCGAGCGTCCCAAATTTTCCCTCTTAATTTTCTTTTCATGCTAGCATGATTTTCTTCGTCCAAGAAGTCCTCACAGTACTCATTTAATAGAGTAGGTATTACATATTTTAACAATCTATGACCATATGTTATGGTATACACATGTGGTCTGGCAAAATTTTGTTTTCTAAGAGCATGAGGTTGTTCAATAATTTGCCTATACCTATCATTAGAAAAATTTAAACACAGTAGGATGAATTTGGCAAGTTCATCAGGAGTGAACATAATGAAGTTTTGCCTTTGTTTGAAAAGGAAGTTCTGTATTCTACGTTGTATGTTGCATAATGGTGTGAGAGCATACTGAGGAGAAAAGTTGTAGATGGGAGCGCCGTATCTGAGCAGAGAGTCAACCAGTGAGAAGTAAATGGTTTTCTTTGTACTAAATGGGAGACCGTCAGCATTTGTCTTCTTCAGTTTGTAGTTGAGAATTCTGAGTTTCTTGCTGAGGCTGAAGACATGTTCCTTCATTTTAAACTCACTGTCGATAAACATACCCAGATATTTCACCTTCGTATTGTAATCAGCTTGATGACATAAACAACTTCGCTCGTAGTCTCCTCTCACCAAACAATCTCGACTATGACAATAGATCCTATGCTGTGACATATCCATCTCCCTGCTTGCAAACCCAATGACCATTGTTTCTGTCTTCTTTTCATTTAAGTAGATTTGATTCTTGTAAAAATATTTCTGCAGGTTGATGAAATCATCTTGTGCATTTTTCACAGCAGTTTGTACGTCTCGATGAATTGAGATTATGCACGAGTCATCCGCAAACATCCTCAGAATACCTTTCCTTTTCACATATTTCACATCATACGTGTAGACGTTAAACGTGGTTGGACTATTTATTCCACCCTGAACACATCCCTGCTCGACATTTTCCAAGCCACTCTGTATATTTCCGATCCGCGTCAGTTGTTTTCGGTTCAAGAAAAAGTTTTCAAGTAAAGGATGTTTTATACCTGCTTCCTGGAATTTGGACGCCAGAAGTGAATGATCCAAAGTGTCAAAAACCATGCTAAGGTCTAGGTAGATGATGACTATACACTTACGTTTGTCCAAGGCCGTATTAATTAAGTCGGCAAAATCCGTTAGCAACGTCATGGTGCTTTTTCCAGCTTGAAAACCATGTTGAAAGTCAGGTAAGATGTCATTTTCTGTGAGTTATTTTTTCATCTGGTTATTGATATGTTTTTCCAAAACTTTCTCAATTAGCGGCATCGAACCCACCGGTCTGTAGTTAGCCACATCGTCCACTTTACCTCTTTTGTAAATGGGCGTGATACAGGATATCTTCAGTCTATCAGGAAGCATGGCTTTATCTATAAATAAATTAACAAGATGGGTGAGAAGGGGTGTAAATAATAACCAGTTTTCCACGATATCACGGTTTCGCACACCGTCCAAACCTCGTCCCGACTTCTTCATGTTTTTTAAAATTTTCTTAACATCTTCAGGTCTTACTTTTCTCAAATACATAGAAGAGGAAGTTGAGGGTGGCACATAGTCTATTGTATTTGGTCGTAGATCAGGACCTTGATTTTTGGCTTGTAGGTTTTTTATTTGTTG
>NW_007382364.1:5326-9191 GCF_000475195.1 Diaphorina citri | reverse complement strand
GTACTGCACTGACATGGTTTAGGTCATACTTGACAGACAGACGACAAATAGTTAGACTAAACAATTACAAGACTGACCCTCTGACATGCCCGATGTATTCAATTCCAACCGGTTCAACTTTAGGCCCCGCCCTCTTTAATATTTACATCAATAACTTGCCAAAATCTAGTAAAGGAAAGGTGTTTTGCTATGCGGATGACGCTTGCATTGTTTACACGGGCGCAAACTGGGACTTGACATTTGACTTAGCTACTCGAGACTTGATTGACGTACATAAATGGTATACATCAATGTCATTACAACTTAACCTGACCAAAACTAAATACATGACATTTTCAATAACTTCGACTGGACAACCACCAGATAACATGACTCTTACAATTCCCTCCTCTGACAACCAACTAACTTACTTGGACAAAACAACCAACATCCGGTACTTAGGAGTATTTATTGATCACCACCTCAAATGGACAGTACACACTCAAACTTTGACTAAGAAAATGCGCTACCTTATGCATATATTCAACAACCTGAGGAGAGTTTGTAGTAATAAAATTCTTAGAATGATATACCACTCTTTTGCTCAATCTCTCCTACAGTATTGCATATGTGCATGGGGTGGTGCATATGACAATACTTTGAACCCACTAAGACGGACACAGAACATACTACTTAGGATTATTTTAAAGAAAGACAGACTGTTTCATACCAACACTACTATAGTGAGCTCCTATGACGTTTGCGTCACTACGCTCGCCTTGCACATACTGACATACCCTATTTACGATTACCGGTCGTTACAACTGACATTATGTATCATGTTCGCTAATGATTGATACACGTGACTGGCTGTGAATGACAGCTTGCCCACTCTAGACGACTCGTGAGGAACATGTAGTAGCTATATGGAATATAATGCCAAGCGTTAACATGTGACGACCATGGTAGGTTATACATTAGACCTTTAGGATTATTGAGATATTGGAAAAATGCTACAATACTGCAGTGGCCTCTAATTGTGACATTAATAACACAAAGAGAACTGCACTCATTGTACATACCAACACACTATACGAACTCTGCGTTGACGTTTGATCTGACTGATTGGTGGTCGAGTCCTATTCTTATTCATAAAATTGCATTATTTCTCTGAATAAAACTGAGAACACCTATGTCTGTGACGCAACCATTTACCATCGGTAATAGACGAACTGAACAAATTCGAATCAAATACGGATACATAGGAATCTGTGACATGTAGACTTTTTAATACTTAGGACGGGAAATTTTACAGTAACTATACCTTTAGAAATAAAAATGCTGAAAGATTCGACCTCTATTCGTTAACATATAAAACAAAGGAATGGTTAGGAGTCTCAAAACTTTGAAATAACACTTTTTTACTCAAATCGTAAGGAATACCTACATATATCTACTTTACAATCTTATAAATCTATATTTATGGGAAATATATATGTTTGGATAACAATAGATTAGATACTGTTTTCGAGAAAGGAATTCTATATGTTATATTGTTTGTAACCAACACCAGGCCTAGCGAAAGGGTTACAAAAACTTTCCATCAATATTATTATTCATTAATGAGCGCGTAAATCATAAAGCATACTTTTTTTTTTTTTTTTTTTTTTTTTTGTATCTCTATTATGTTATGAGTTCTAGCTTCGAGTTTATTAATAAATATTATGAACAGTATTTGCTTAAAAAAAGAAAAAAAAAAAAAAAAAAATAGTAATAAAAAAGTATAAGGGCGGACTATAGTATTCTGTATTTCTCAACGTTAATTTTTAGTAAATTACATAATTTTTGTACACAGGGTTTACAAGGGCTTATTGTTTGAAGAATCATTTTAAAAAGCATTTAAAAACCATTTTCAAAATTGTACCATTTTGCATTTTAACATTTCCAAAATTGGTTTTTAAAAAGATTTTACATTTTGGCATTTCCAAATTGGTTTTCTAGAGGCATTTTACATTTGCATTTCAAATTGGTTTTTCAAAGCCAGTTTTGCCACATACCTCTGACTAATGATAGATAGATACAGCTGAATGTAAGCAAGCTATGAACACGGATAAAAAAGGATTAATCTCCTCTATTTTGTCATCACCTTCAGAGAAATACTAAAGCCGCTGTAACAACAACAAGATGGACACAGGTAACGGAGATAAACGTACCAGCAGATTTTCCAACAACACCGCAAAACAGGCGGTCGAAAATCGACCGGTCTTATTTTTCTTTACCTAGACCTATCAAAGATGACCAGTTGTAAGAACCTACCAATACAATTAAAATGCGGTCGGTGGATCTTACCCTTCATAACCAGAGAGAAGCGGGTAGACTACTCTCCGCTAATGATGCCCTACCCGTTACGATGCTGATGTCCAGTGTACGCAGATTTACACTCGTGCCAACCAAAGTAATACGATGCTTTATTTTATGACCGCCCACCTTGTGAGTAGAACCAAAAAGTTTTTTTTTTTTTTTTTTTTTTTTTTTTTTTTTTTTGTTAGGGGTTTCTTCCTGCTATTCTGCCTTTGTTGGAATAAGACAAATCCTATTTCATAGTGGTATAGACAGTACTCTTGCTTGGGCGCTGGATCTCGAATGTGCTATCTGGTGATCGAGCGGCGCTCTCGCCCATCTGCATCGACGCGTTCTTTCGGTCTGGAAAACGAGAAGTCCTATTTTAATCGCATTAGCTACCCTCCATTTCAAGTCCGCCCATTACCTTTAGTGCTACTCGACCATCCATGTACGTTTGTATGTCATATGTAATCCGACTGAATGGAGTTAAAAAATCCAGACAGGAAGTGAATATAAATATTGCTTAAATCATTGTATTATATTTTGTCCATATTCCTGCTGATAACATAAGCGAAGCCACGCAGCCACGCGCGCGCAGCCCCAGACAGACCAGACAGACTGTGGCGTATCCCTCCTTGCGAGATAGGTTTGGATTCAGCTCGGATATATAGTTTAATTTCCGAAAAATGGTCCTTGTGCTTTTACCACATTTTTTTGGTTTTTATTGACCAAAAGTCCTCCTAAAAAAAAGTGTAAAAGAAGTGGTGTTTCTCGATGACTAGAGCTTTTAAACAGCGCTCTGGATACTTGAAGTTTCGTCTCTTTTTCAAAATTCATATTTGGTTGGAAATACAGCATAGTAAATTCTAGTCCAAAATTCGCAGTGGATACAATTCGATGCGGCTCTCGTTCCGTTATTTACCAATACCTATCTGAATTTGTATATATAACCTTTATTTCCCTCTTGCCGAGATCAGAACTAAATATTTAGTAATGTATCTTTCATTTTCAGTTTTTAGGTTTAGTTCTTACTAGCTTATTTGACCTTATAATTTGTTTAGAATCCATCCATGTCATCAATAAGAAATTGGTGCTAGCTTATTTAATGCCCGATTTTTTAAGGGCCTCCCTGCCTGGGTCGAACAAGAGCGTTCTTTAGCAGTGGATACATGCTTGTGAAATATCAAATCAATAGAGATGTCTTCACGTCTCCGATGGTCGATAACGTAATAAGTAGGCTAGTAATGTACTGATAATATCACTAATCTTTTTAATAAAGTAGGAACCTTTTAATATGAAAAGTTAATCCATACATACAACATAAATGACATGTAAACATGTTGGATGATAACTTCGAATTACATGTTCAATGTATTCATTAATAGATAAAGTGGAGGTACATCGTAAAATAAATACCAGTAAACATCTAATGATACTCATGATAACGAGTAGATACACTATGATGACGCGTATATATACCATGTATAATGACACCCTACTAACGGGTAGATTACTCCATCCATGTGAGGACGGGTAAAATTAT
>NW_007382364.1:0-3523 GCF_000475195.1 Diaphorina citri | reverse complement strand
CCCAAAATTAATATAAACAACAACAAAATCAGTATTCTTTACATAAATATATACACTGAAATTAAACAATAATTTACGACGTCACGGAGTAACTCTATAGTAAATCCTAGTATTGTAGTAGGGTCAAGGAGTTAAACAGTTTATCAAGTAGTTCATTTAGTATTAAATATCTAAAATAAAGATGTAAACAATGAGATAATGAGCTCCAATGTTAGTGCACCTAGGAATAATAATTTTCCCTGTCAGAGGAAACCATACCACCTTAGTATTGTTCACCATTCGTAAACTGTTACTTTTTAATAGTACTTATATGGTTACACAATTAGTCTCGTATTTTGTGAGTCTAGGTCGCCTACGACATGAGCTAACCTAATACCTACAAGTATGGTCGCTGAAAAAGAGGATACTTACAAAAGAAGACGTTTTTTAAAAAAAGCTACTTGCATACACCCTACAGTAAATGGGACACAGATGGAGAACTACACAGGTCGTGGTAGCCTGATGCCAGCTGTCAGCGTGACCCAGGCAGATGACTAAGGCACAACAGATTAGATCTATTAACTCACGAATAGGTGCCTGGAGCGGGATCGTCATTCGATCCTAAGGCTTAAACCTCCTGTAACGTGCTCCTTTTCGGGTCTCCCTCTTCGGTCTGAAAGAAGGGTGTGACTCCTCCTCCTTCTTTCTCACTTCTCGCCCTTCCTCTGCATCAGGTTACACGCCATTCATCTTTTGCAAAGATAAATACTGCTTTTCTTAGTCTTTGGTGAAAAAAACATATTAGTCCAGTCCTGGACCCAAATTGGGCTATAAAAGGTGGCCGTACCAAGGCTAAACTTTTACCCAACCTGGCAAGCGGTGTATGAATTACAACAGGCTGTACTCTGACTTTTCAAGGGTAGTAAAACGACCCACATTTCCTTCCGGGTGAAAGAGCGAACTATCAACCTTGGTAGAAAAGTATGTATGAAGTAGTACTCTAAAAAGCCCTTATCTTCAAGAAACCAACTCGACTTAAATTCAGTAAGAAGTTGAAAGAACCCCTGATAAAAGTTATGAACAGTACTTCAGAAAAAAGCCCTACCCCTGTCCCCAAGAGGTCGTGACACCCCATGATTTTCTAAGTAATAGATGAATGTCGTAGTCACCACCTAACCACTGGTTCGGGACAGAGATAGCGCAATGAAACCCTGAGGGACAGTCTAAAGTTTGTGATCGGTTCCAGTGTTGAGGGTCGTGTAAGGGTCCATGTCTTTGTTTTTTGACTGTGATCTGTTTTGATATTGTTATGTCACCGACAGTTTCTGTTGATACTGATAAGGAAACATGAAGTCCTATAACTTACGTTTTGCTAGTCTTCACCGTAGTTTTCCCCCCCCCCCTTTACTTTCTTTTATTACATGATACCAACAAGGAAGTGATGAAAAGAGGAGTCCCAACTATGTTAAAATGGGACACGGGAAACAACACCATATGTTGATATATGGTCTTCGAAGATCCGGTGCACATAAATACTTCCCGATAAGAAGACGTTTTCTCAGATTTATTGGTTTATGTTGAGAAGAACAAGGAGAAGGTCACCAATACCTAGACTCCGACAAAAACAAACAAAAAATAGGAGGAGCCTTAGGACTGCTTGCTACCTGTGGGAAGGGTAGTTATTCATATTATCGCTGCTCTGGGTCGGTCCTGGTTTGTGTGCCTGGTTTAGAGGCGGGTCAGTACTTCAAAGCTTTGGTTTCAGAGGGCGTCGTCTTAGGAGGTTCTGCCTGTGTATTAGGGTCGCAGTGCTATAACTGCTTTTTCAAAGGAGCCCTCGATGCCGGCAATTTGTAAATTGGTGCTATCGAAAGTTTACTGTTCTTTGCTACTCTTTCGCTTTTACAACGAATTAGGCCTTAGCTAGTAGTTCGTTTCAACGGTATGATTCTTTTGGTTATAAGTCTCCTCTTCATCGCTAGTCTTAGGCAAGTTAATTTTTGAAGTGATAAAGGATTATAAGGTTTACTATTTGAATAATTAAGTAAGGCTGTTTGAATGATTGTGTAAGGCTTCTTTGAGCTGATTCGGTAAGGTGCTTTTTCACCCTGATTGGTAAAGGTTACCATTTTGGTCGCTAGCGGGGATGACCATCTATTGCTTCTGGTGTGAAGGGTCGCATTGGTAATGACCTCCTAGAGTTATACATTTTGAGAAGGACTTCTGTACTTCAGGTCATACAGTTCAAGGGAGTGCTAATCAAGTTGTACCGGTAATCAAGTGACTGTCAATCGAGCCTCTACCTATCGACAAGACTAAACCTGTTTGCCCAAGCAGCAGATCCAAATTCGTCAGTACCTACTTTTATTCCATTCTTTTTGCTTCATAACACTCCTCATTAACAAAGGTCGCAAATTTTGGACATAAGCTTCTTCTTCTCCTTCTGCTTTTCCAATTTATTTTACACATCAATTAATTTGTACAACCACAAAAAAGTTCTCAAACTGGCTTTCCCTTTGACAAAAATTGTTGCTTTCAGAATAGCAAGGGCTTTAGCTTTCTCATTAAACCGTGGATAACTACAAATTTAATAAAGTCGATACGAACGAGAGATAAATTAGCACAACAAGTAAAGAAACATCCAACAAATGTAAGATTAATAGAATACTATAAAAGAGTAAAAAATACAGTAACATCTTGTATTAGAAAAGCAAAAGATGATTATTATGAAAAAGAAATTAAAGATAATGAACATGATCCAAAAAAACTTTGGAGAGTAATACATAGTATAAACAACACCAAAGTAAAACTAAAATCTGGAATTAAATCTCTTATAGTAAATGGAAATACAATTGATGCTGAAAATAACAAAGAAATAGCTGCTAAAGAAATAAATAAATATTTTAGTCAAGTTGGTAAAAGTGTAGCGGAAGAAATAATTCAACAATCAGGAAATCAATCTAACATAAGTAATACAAATAGCAATTCTAACCAAAGTGCAAATGGAAACAAACTAGACATGTTCAATGTAACCAATCCTGAAGAAGTAAATAACATCATCATGAAACTAAGAAACGATTGTTCAGCAGGACATGATGAAATAGAAGTACAAACCTTAAAAAAGATATCTCACTTTATCATAAACCCTTTAACGCATATCTTTAATCTAAGTTTGACAAGTGGTATTTTCCCAGACATTTTCAAAACAGCTATTGTTGTTCCTGTGTTTAAAAAAGGAAGCAAAACAAATATGCAAAATTACAGACCAATAGCTATACTATCAAATGTTGGTAAAATATTGGAAAAGGTTGTTCATAATAGACTGGATAAATTTCTTTCGGACAATAACATTATAAGTAAACAACAATTTGGGTTTACTAAAGGAATTGGGACTGAAGATGCCCTAATCGAATTAACATCTTTTTTGCATGAAAATTTAGATAAAAATAAGAAAATAATTTCAGCATTTTTAGATATACGTAAAGCGTATGAATCCGTAGACCACAACTTACTTTTGACTGAACTAGGTAACATAGGACTAGAA
>NW_007382363.1:8630-9191 GCF_000475195.1 Diaphorina citri | reverse complement strand
TTTTTATGTATCATTTGTAGTACCGCATCACTCCACTCTCCTGGTATTTCTCGTGTTTCGAAGACTTTATTAAACAGGTCGAGCAAAAAGTGTCTGCTAGACTCGGGCAAGTTTTTATAGAATTCATTAGGAATCTCGTCTGAGCCCGGCGCTTTGTTTTTCTTTGCTAATTTGAGTACCTGGTTCAGCTCCCACATTGTTATTGTACGGTCCAGGTAAGGATCTCTGACGTCATACATATCCAAATAGATATTCTGTTTCTCCGGGTATATCGAGTGCAAGAACTCAGTCCATATACTTTTATCTACCGGATCAGTATACTCTTTCTTAGGTCGAAATATTTTAATTGTTTTCCAAAACTCCGCGCCGTTTTTCGTTTGAGAGAGTTTTGTCTTGATTTCGTCATTTTTCTCTTGTTTTGCTTCGTTGAGGGCCACTCTGTATTCTTTTCTCTTAGTTAAGTATTCCTGTACCTTACTTTCTTCGAAGTTTTCCTCTCTGCACTTTCGTAGTATTCTTAAGAGTTCTCTTTTTTTAACTCTACATTTTGTATTGAACCAG
>NW_007382363.1:0-3079 GCF_000475195.1 Diaphorina citri | reverse complement strand
TACACTCTCTCTCTCTCCTCTCTCTCTCTCTCCTCTCTCTCCCACCCACCACTCTCTTTGTTCCTGCCACTCTCTCACTTTTTTCCTCTTTTCTCTCTCAACCTCTTTTTTTTTTTATTTATTTATTATTTTTATTTTTTTTTTTTTTATCGCTCTCACTCTCTTCCTTTGTCCCTCTTTCCCTCCCTCTCATTGACTGGTCTTATTAAATAAAAGTGTATTATACACATAAAACAAAAACATCCATAACCAAATCAAAATCTTTAAAAAAGGTCAAATTCTATTATTTTATTACTAATGGAGTGTCTAGTAACACCCATGTATGTGGAAGGACCCTATTTAATAAACCCAGGATTCCATGAATGAATCCATATTCAAAAAATTACTTAGTTCTTTATCCTGTCTTCGTTAATCTTATCCATAGTATTATTTTGTGAAATAACATAAAATCAAGTTCGTGAATGTAAACGTTTGAGGACATGATTATAAATATTTTAATTCAAATTTATTTATTTTTATATATATGATATGATATGATAATAAAATAAAATAAATAATAATAAAAACAAAAACATTTTTGATGACAATGATCACCCTTTTATACTAGAGTGTAGATGAAAAATCACCTTTTATTTTAAATGTAGCTCGTTGACATCCATGGATGACTTCAATTTGGGGATCTGAAACAAAGGGTACTGGTTGTCTTCCCCCCTCCAGTTTAAAGTCTCTATTAAAAAGTTCACATAAATCCCGTATTACTTAAATATCGCAAATAAGTTAATAAATAAATAATAAATAATAAGAGATAACATAAATACAAATAACAGCAGGAGTTTTTACTTGTTAGACACACTCCCGGTTACACTGAACCGGAGTTAAAACGAATATGTAAAAGAGGAAGAGCCGATGAAAGAAACAAAATATGTTTAGCAATAGTACACCATTAAGGTATCTTTAGGACTACAAATTTTTATACAAAGGGATGTCATCTACTAAATTAACTTATTCTCATTTTACCATTCATGTTTTCGGGCGAGGGTGTTAGGGTGTATAATAGACTTTTTATTTAATAAGACCGAGTCAATGAGGGGGAGAGGTAGAAGCAGGGACAAGGAAGAGCGTGCGGGCTTAGCTAAAAAATAAGGCGTTAGTTAACAGATAATAATCGACTATAAAAAAAAAAAAAAAGTTTTCAGCTATTCTTTTTTAAATTGAGTACAAGACTACTACCGAAAACGATTGCAAGAGAGGACACACACACTCACTCACTCACTCACTCACACACACATTTCCCCCCAACTCTTTTCTACATTCTCTCTTTTATTCTCCTATAATAAAGGATCTTATTCTCAACATTATTACTACGTATGAATACACATCTGTGATTTTTTCTTCGTTTTCAAATTTTAGTAAACTGGACAGTGATTGTTTCAGGTTTTGTTGATTAATATATTTCCGGATTCTACCTCTTGTCTCTCTGTACATAGGGCATTGAAAGAGGAGGTGTATGAGGTCCTCGTTCTTCCCCATGTTACACACTGAGCAAACGACATCCATATCTATCTTGTAGTAATTTCCATTGACGTTTATTCTTAAACATTTGTCTGCAGCTATTCTAAGCTGACTTGCTAGTCGTATTTTGCCCATGTGCATTCCATAGGAAAGGTAAGTCCCTCCCCCTCCCTCCTCCGTCAACTCCCTGTATACAGTACTGTACGATGATTGTTGGATTCGTGTCATATCTTCTTCTTTTGACTTCTTCTCAAATTTCTGTATTATGTTTTCCAATTCGTTCTTTATGTCTCTTGATGTTCCCTCTTGGTATAATTGTTCATATTCCAGGCCCAACAGTCTTTCTCTTAATTGTGCTGCCCAATTGTGTGTTGTATCTAGTGGCGATCGCTCTTCCATTTCTTTCAAGACATTGTAACATATTTTGGGATATCTGTCTTCCGGCATTTCTAACATCTTTATCCACCATCCTAACATTTTCCTGAATAATTCCACCGATGTTGCGCTCACCCCGCATTCTTGTCTGACCATGTAGTTCGGTGTGTTTCTAGGCCACAAAAACATGTATTTAAAGTATCTCACCTGAGCCATCTCCAGTTGTTCGACATAGCGTGCCCCCCACACTTCAGCGGCGTACATGAGGACCGACTTTACCATTGCTTTATACACGGTTTGCTTTGCTTCCCAGCAATGTGTTCGCGATTTCGCCCATATAGAATTGACTACGCTAGTAGCCGATGAGGTTTTATTGACCACTCTTTTGGCATTTTCTCTGAAACAGGCCTGAGCTGTAAAAAGAACGCCAAGGTAAATATACTGTGATACAATTTCCAACGTATCTCGTCCCATGGTGAACTTATACTTCTTACTCACCCTTCCTTTTCTCCTGAATATCATAATTTTAGTTTTATCCACGTTCACTACGAGTTGTTTTTCTTGACAATATCTATGGAATACGTTCAGCATGTTCTGCATTTCCTCGTCCGACTCCGCCAGCAGCACCAAATCGTCAGCATACATGAGTGCTATCATTCTGAATGTAGAATCTACCGTCACGCCATTCACTCCATTCTGTTTCAGGTACTCCACAAGATCTGAAATGAATAGTATGTACAGCAACGGACTGATTCCCAGGCCTTGCATTAAACCAATAGACATATCTACTTCGTCTGTGAATCCATACCCATTATCTGTTCTTATTTTGACTCTGGCCTTATCGTAAAGGCTTTTTACCACGTTAATTAAGTGTGTAGAGAGGCCAAGTTTGAACAAATGTTTCCACAATAATTCATGGGGTACCAAATCAAAAGCCCGGCGGAAATCCACGTAGCAGCAGAAAACTTTCTTATTTCTGTTTAGATTAATACATAGGACAGAGTAGAAAGTGAATAAATTATCCACGCACCCCCTCCCCTTCCTGAAACCTGCCTGTCCTTCGTCTAGGATCTTGAGTTTTTCTGCCCATGTATAGATACGTTCTTGTATGATGTTAATAAATAACTTGCTAATTGTATTGACCAGGGCTATACCTCTGTAATTACTAGGGTTTTTTGGGTCACCTTTTTTA
>NW_007382362.1:5927-9191 GCF_000475195.1 Diaphorina citri | reverse complement strand
GTTCAACAGACCTAAAGCACCGTTCAAACCGGTGGAAAATTGGTATAATACGTCGGTGAAACCGTCATAATAAATTGGTAATACCGGTATAATTTATTGGCTTGAGATGTAAAGGCAGTGTTTTCCGCCCGCCAGTACACTCGACCGTAAAACACCAGCCTTACTCACTTTACACCGCTTTTTCACTAGATCTTAGGAATGGCTTTTGCCGTTTACGTATATTTTGCCAGTTACGGCCGACATCATCGGTGCCTACGCTGGAGCTTTGCAAACTTGTAAGTATAATATAATTATAGGTAAGTTAACGTCCTTGCTCGATTGGGTACCTATCGCTGTATCGCACAAGGTTTGCACGCCGGAGGTACTGGGTTTCATTTTCGCCAGGGTCGACGTTTTTTCGGCTTTGTGTTTTTCCGGGATGCACTCAGCCTCGTGAGAACAATTGAGTAGCGACCAGTGGCGGCATTATCAGTGTAAAAAGATTGATGATACGAGTATAGATGAACTAATAGTAAAGGAGGCATTTAGTACTTAGGTAGTGCTGTGATATCCACAAAAGTTGTGAACAACCTCTCTGCTTTACCAAAAATAATTCACGATAAAGTTTGTAGAACGCCAACTGGCTCAGACGTCAATAATAAGTAGATACATAGGTATTACTCATACACCAAAACCTTACGGACACCATATATTATATATTATTTCCCCACTTCTGTGTAGGTACTCCTGCTGCGATATTAGAATCAACATCGTTTTTCCCGGAACAGCGGGAGAACCCTATCCGAGTCTTCGGTCTCTCTTCCTTTTCAGGACGATAAGACCTCTGCAGTTAAAGTTCCATCCATCAAACTTCTTCAAAAGAAGAAAAAAAATCAGCAATACATCAAACTTTACATATTACGACGAATGTTCTTGTTCCGTAGTTCACTTAAAAGCGGGAAATTCAAAGTAAGAGAACAAAAAACTTGAATTGTGAGGTAACAGGGCCCATGGAAACCAACTAGACAGTTAAATATACCAGTTCCCGTCAGAACACTGAAGTTAAGTTACGTTATGTGTGGTTGGTACATTAACGTTAATTTTACACAAAAAGAGTTGGACGTTGGTTGATTCTTAAATTTAATGTCCAAATTATTACCGTACACAGGGAGTTCACATTACCGTCACATTACCGTCCAAATTATTACCGTACACAGGGCGTTCACATTACCATCACATTACCGTCCAAATTATTACCGTACACAGGGCGTTCACATTACCATCACATTACCGTCCAAATTATTACCGTACACAGGGCGTTCACATTACCATCACATTACCGTCCAAATTATTACCGTACACAGGGCGTTCACATTACCATCACATTACCGTCCAAATTATTACCGTACACAGGGCGTTCACATTACCATCACATTACCGTCCAAATTATTACCGTACACAGGGCGTTCACATTACCGTATTTCGGCTTAGTTATATCGTACCTTTTGGCAACACTGAGTTTTGAGAAAAACAAAGTCGACCGTACCAAAGTGGGAAATTCAAACCAGGAAAACTAAAAACACGAATTGTGATGCAATGGTGCTGGTACAAATTATGGGACAAAGTGGGTTTGATGGAACAAAATGGGGACTAAATGATGGGCTTTGGTACAAATTCCCAGCAAAAGTTTCAATGATAGCGTGAAGTTAGCACCACAAAATTAAAACTCGAATTGTGAGATAACGGTGCTGGTACAAATTATGGGACAAAGTGGGTTCGATGGAACAAAATGGGTACTAAATGATGGGCTTTGGTACAAATTCGCAGCAAAAGTTGTGGTGCTAACTTCACGCACCAGAGGAAGATTTTGTGATTTTCAAGGTAAGTTTTGATGTATTTCCGTAAATATTTTTACTGTCGCAAAAAATATGGTCCTATTTCTTGTTCTTTCATAAATAAGACAGCGCAAACAGAATTACTTCAATTATTATAGCAACTTAGCAAAACGCCAATTTGTTTGTGTATCACATATGATACACCATGCACTGAGAGTCATGCAAATCAGACATCAGAGATACAAAACTTGTGCTTTTCATTGGTCCGTGTGTGTGTCTGTCTGTCTGTAAACAAAATATCTCGAGAACGGTAAGAGCTAGAGACTTGAAATTTGGTATGCAGTTGTCAAATGTGACAAGGATGCGACACAAAACTTTTGGATAAGATAGGTGCTGCGGTT
This sequence comes from Diaphorina citri, assembly GCF_000475195.1. NCBI lineage: Eukaryota > Metazoa > Arthropoda > Insecta > Hemiptera > Psyllidae > Diaphorina > Diaphorina citri. The sequence continues at coordinate 6,976 of NW_007382362.1, read as the reverse complement.
GGCGGTATTTTGACCGCTTTTTGGCGGTTTTCGGTGTAATTTATTATTATCTCGGGAACAATAAGAGCTAGAGACTTGAAAGTTGGTATGTAGTCCACAAAAAAGACAAGGATGTAACTCAAAACCATAGGTGCTGCGGTTGGCGGTATTTAGGCCGATTTTTGACGGTTCTCCACCGCTTTTGGCGTTTTTCCTTTAGGGAACTTACTGCATGGTGTAACATATATGACACACTAAGGTTTTACCGGTATATCTCGGTTAAAAAAAAAGATAAAAAAAAATTAAAAAGAATGGGTATCTTAGAATTCTCTAAGGCAACACATATATTTTTTTCGGCAAAAAAGAAAAAATCATGCACTTAAGGGATAAACAGCCACCCGGACCACACCAGGTTAAGGTAATAATAGTGGTTAACATTCAGTGTTTAAGTATATTTACAGTCAATATTGAACAACTAATTCGAAGCATAGATAAATTTATTGCCAATATAAATGATACCATCTTTGTAGGTTTTAGCAATGAGGTTCCCGAACCAAAACCATCGGAGGAAACGTGGCTGTTGAAATTTATGCTTTAAAATAAAGGAAAGTTGAACATAATGAGCTATTAAATGAAACCTATTGGAAGAACTCGTCATGTAGATTAGGTATATTGAACAATCTGGAAGGTTTCATCTTGCCGATATTGTTTGAGAAAAAACAAGCAGGGTCCGTCCCTCCGGGAATTTTTTAGCCCGTAGTGATTAGAGAAAATCAGTACCTATGTACCTACCTAATTTGTTTAATATTCAGTTTATTATTATTCTTGATTTGATTTTTTGATTTTACTTTCATGTAATGATTTAAAATCAAGACTAGAGCCCGTTCTCCCTTTATTCCCAATATAAGGTTCAAGTCACCCATCCATTTATTGGCCTTGCTCAGCGTAACCATAGATGACGCTAAAACCGGTCTTAAATGATCGACTGAAGGGTTATCTAAAACTTTCTCAGACGACACCGAAGCGAATACAATACGTCCCTTATACCTTTTTATTACTATTGTAATAAT
>NW_007382362.1:0-1143 GCF_000475195.1 Diaphorina citri | reverse complement strand
GGTACCTAAGCGATCAGGGCTCCATATTACGAAAAGGGCTAGATACAAACTTTTCTCATGAACCCAACAGTATTCTCGACACGGTAGGTACACCGCTCTTTGAGAAGAAAGTACCACGTCAAAAAATAGACAGAAATGAATCAAGGGGAAAATTAAGATAGCAGAGAAAAAATCGCCCTGATAAGACAAAAGCCGCGGTGTGAAAGTTCCAAATTTTAATTGCGAAAAGTATAAAAAAACACCTAGAAACGCTATTGTAGTCAATGGAAGAGGCTGAACGAATTCCTTTGCAGCGAAAGTAGAAAAATGATTGAATATTCTTTTAGGGCTTGGAAAAAAATAAAAACAAACTTGGAACAGAAATATTTTTTCTGACTTTCTCGAGCTTAAAACGTAAAATGTGCTTTTGGAGTGAGTTGAGATTGAGAATGAGACTACTAGCTTGCCTGTGTGACGTATAGACCAATAAGAAGCAGGTGGCGTGATGCCCCCCCCCACCTCCCTCCTTCAAACAGAGTTCAGAAATATTATTTCGCGTCTGCGAATTTCTGCCTGGGTCTGTTGAACGGAGTCTGAGTTGACATTTCTCTCCGGTGTCATTGCTCGCTTGAGTGTGAGTCATTACTCGCCAGAATGCGCGCTGAGGTACTTGGTAACTGACCGCCAAACTTTTTGTTTTCGCTTTTCGATTGTGTGAGCCAGCCTAGTTCGCTTATTTATTTTGGTAGTGCGTCTGCCTTGTAAGCGCTAGGCCGTGGGTTCGATTCCCGCCCGGGGCGGATTTTATCCTGATGGGATAATGTTCGTTCTCGGAACGGCTGGCTTTCTCCTATCCTGTCTTCCTTCTCTCTTCGATTTCGGGACGATAAGACCATAGCAGTTACAGTTCCCTCTGTCAAACCTTTTTAAAAAAAAAAAAAAGATAGAGGAGTTGTCAATGTGATCATAATAAAAATGTTCCTTCTGATATTATGTTGTTTCATAGGTACCACCTCCCTCCCAAATAAATGAGGAGGTTCAACAGACCTAAAGCACCGTTCAAACCGGTGGAAAATTGGTATAATTTATAATACGTCGGTGAAACCGTCATAATAAATTGGTAATACCGGTATAATTTATTGGCTTGAGATGTAAAGGCAGTGT
>NW_007382361.1:8788-9192 GCF_000475195.1 Diaphorina citri | reverse complement strand
TGTACTTGATAATATTATGTCCTTTGTATTGTACAGGATTCCTACAGTTTAACAATGATTTCAAACCATGATTATCTAAATATTCAGAGTGTGCATGTAATTCCATGTGATTTTTCAAATGGCATTTCGAATTTAAAACCAACGAACACAAATCGCATTTATATCTGATACCCTGGTGTAGTTTCATATGTAGTATCAAACTACTTTTGTATAAAAAATCCTTTGAACACAAATCACATTTATATCTGATACCCTGGTGTTGTTTCTTATGATCTGTCAAATTATCTTTGCGTGAGAATTCCTTTGAACACAAGTCACATTTATATCTGATGCCCTGGTGTAGTTTCTTATGTAGTATCAAACTTCTTTTGAATGAAAAATCCTTTGAACACAAATCACATTTA
>NW_007382361.1:0-2407 GCF_000475195.1 Diaphorina citri | reverse complement strand
GTGTATTCTCCTTATTGTTCTGCAAATTAATCTTGCGGTCGACGAATGAAAAATCCTTTGAACACAAATCACATTTAAACCTGATACCCTGGTGTATTTTCTTATGTTCTATCAAAATATCTTTGCGTAAGAATTCCTTTGAACACAAATTACATTTATATCTGATGCCCTGGTGTAGTTTCTTATGTAGTATCAAACTTCTTTTGAATGAAAAATCCTTTGAACACAAATCACATTTAAACCTGATACCCTGGTGTATTTTCTTATGTTCTATCAAAATATCTTTGCGTAAGAATTCCTTTGAACACAAATTACATTTATATCTGATGCCCTGGTGTAGTTTCTTATGTAGTATCAAACTTCTTTTGAATGAAAAATCCTTTGAACACAAATCACATTTAAACCTGATACCCTGGTGTATTTTCTTATGTTCTATCAAAATATCTTTGCGTAAGAATTCCTTTGAACACAAATTACATTTATATCTGATACCCTGGTGTATTTTCTTATGATCTGTCAAATTATATTTGCGTGAGAATTCCTTTGAACACAAGTCACATTTATATCTGATGCCCTGGTGTAGTTTCTTATGTAGTATCAAACTTCTTTTGAATGAAAAATCCTTTGAACACAAATCACATTTAAACCTGATACCCTGGTGTATTTTCTTATGTTCTATCAAAATATCTTTGCGTAAGAATTCCTTTGAACACAAATTACATTTATATCTGATACCCTGGTGTATTTTCTTATGATCTGTCAAATAACCTTTGTGAAAATATTCCTTTGAACACAAATCACATTTGTATCTGATACCCTGGTGTCTTTTCTTATGTTCTGTCAAACTCCCTTTGTGAAAATATTCCTTTGAACACAGATCACATTTATATCTGATACCCTGGTGTAGTATTTTGTTCAGTTTTCCTACTTTATAACTCTGCTGACAATTGTAATTGATACTTCTTCTTTCATGATCGGATTCATTTTTCAAAGTGGAATCGTGTGATTTGAAAAACTCCAAACAATCTCTAGTAACGGCATCATTTCCATTGTTTTCTTCTACATTTATACTGTCGCCTTCATAAGATTCTTCTTTCACCGTGACTTCGTATGGTATATCTAGGGGTTCACGCTTTATTACTCGAAAAGGGTCGTATAAAGATGGTGACGCTCCAACATGTTCTTGTGATTCCTCGACTTTAGGTTCCATTATTGCGTCTAATATTATTCTGGTCAGCAGGAATGTATACCAATAAGTTTTGTATTCCAGTAATCGTAGATATGTACTTATGAAGTTTTTCCTGAAAAATGAGATTTTTTTCTTCAAATCCTAAGTAAATTGATATTGTTTCAAATTAAAAATAAAATATTCGACCTTAAGAAGTATTTTTTGTGTCCATTCAGATTTATACTTGTCCAAACGAAGGAAAGTAACGTAATGGGTGAAATTTTGAAAAGTCAGTTTTTAGTGCCAAAACACGCGAAAATCAGGTATTTCCATGCAGTTGGGTAAGGGAAGAGTGGGAGAGGAAAAGATTCGGGTAGCGAGAAGGAATGTAAGATTAGTTAACCCTTCGAAGGAAATAATTTAGTAAGTTAGTATCGATTTATAGTTTTTGTGAGATCCTTAAATAGAGGAGCGGGTGAGTTAGGGGGAATTCATGCATAAGAATTTAATTATAATATACAACACAAAGTCTAGAAGTAGTGGAAGTGAGAAAGTATTTAGTATAAAGTTCAGCAGAAGTATAAAGAAGCAGAAGACATTGAGATTTCAATTAGAAATAAACCTTTATTTATTTATTATTACTTCTTTTATATAATTCATTATTTTGTTCACAATACAATATAATTTTACTGTCGTATGTATAGGTTTACCTTTGGAGAGAAAAGCATCAACCGACTTACATAAACCGTTTCACACTAGGCTTGTACGCCGGTGGTCCCGGGTACGATTCCCGGCAGAGTCGACATTTCTTCGACTTGGAATTCAATCGAGTTGTGACCAGTGGCGGAATTAGCAGTCATTGAAACAAATGAAAATTAATTCAAAAGGAGGCACTTAGGAATACCGTGATATACGCAAAAGCTGTAAAAAAGCTCTACTTTTCCACAAATAATTAATGACTTGAATTGATTGGTTTTATCTTCTATGAATTATTAGCGATGCGTTTTTGTCTTTTGTTATCTACATTGGTGTTGGTTAAAAGTTATACTATGAGAACGTGTAAGTCATGATAACCTCTGGTATGAACATCCAAATGTTCCCTACTAGAGAATCTATAGTTACATCTGTCACACTGGTACATATCAGCAGGTAACTTCCTATTGTACTTGATAATATTATGTCCTTTGTATTGTACAGGATTCCTACAGTTTAACAATGATTTCAAACCATGATTATCTA
>NW_007382360.1:7793-9193 GCF_000475195.1 Diaphorina citri | reverse complement strand
TTCTTCGTGCAAGCAGGTGAGTTTCTTGTACCAGAAGTTGTGGATGTTGTCACTACCTGGGCTTTTCCAATTGTGTAGTGCATTTATAATGGTTGTTAACTGCCCTCTTGTGATAATTGGCTCCTCCATTTGGTTAATATTAATTTCTTCACTTTCTTTTTGTAACCAGTGTGCTTCTCTGTTATATTGCCCTTGCCTTGTCCAGATTGATGACCAGTAGTCATTTATCTGGTTTGGTTCGGGTGTGCTACCTATATTCTCTTGTTCACAGCTCAGATTCTTGAGATCTTTGTAAAACTTTTTCTCGTTGTTATAAAATCTGCTGTTCTCTTGCTTTCTCTTTGTGCATTTAGTGTATCTTTTGAGTCGACTGCTAAGAACGGCTAGTTTCTGTTGTAACGTGTCCAAAAACTCAGCAGTTGCTTCATTCATACTATCTCGATCTCGTGGTGTGTGGATCTTGTACTTCTCGAGTATTTCATGCACTTTCCTTTCTAGTTTCCTGCTTGGTCGACCTCTTTTGTATTCATTGAGACGTGCTATCTCAGCTCTTTTGGTCTCTATTTTTCGTTGCAGCCTTATTTTCCAGGGCGGTACACTGGGCTGCACATTTTTCCCTTTATTATCTCCTGTTTCCTTTATTTTTGCCCCATTACACTTTGCTGCGGTTATCGCCGCACAGTATACGCCATCATGGAGGTCTTCAAACTTCTCAACTTTCATATTTGCTGGTAATACCTTGGTGTTCATGAGGTCAACTATTTTGGCAAATTTCTGAGAAGTTTTTTGTTTAGGTATCCATGGCCTTTTTGTGGGGTCCATTCCCATGTATTTCTGAGTAGCTTCTTTGAATAACTCCACAAGTTCCTTCTCAAGATCGTCCTCCCGGTATGCAAGCTCTTGGTGTGGTCCCCTTTTCCCTTTTGCGGCTTTAGTGTTCATCGGTCTTAGGTTGTTGTTCACGATGTTGATGACGTTCACAAAAGAGTCAACCGTTTGGGTTTAATACCGACTCTGGTGACGTCATCCGCTTTCTTCTCACGCGTACTTTACCTGTGTTCTATAATTGGAAAAATAGTACGCGTGGAAGATAGTTCATTGTGTCGAGCTCTGTTTGTACTGTCGCATATCCCTTTTTTATGTAGCCCGGAAGCAGGTTTTTATGGGTAGTTACGGTCAGAGGGTTGTCTCTCATCGACTGGTCTCTGCTTGTTAGCAGTTCTTATTTGATGAGAGACTGCTTCATGAACTCTCTTAATTTCGAGTTCATGCCTGACGTTAACCTGCTCCCTGACTCCTTCTCCGTGTTTCTGGTCTGAGCCCTTATATAAGTTGTTGCGCTTCGTTTATATTTGTTGTTGCCGTGGTCTCTTACCCTAGTTGTCGTTGGGTTGGCTGGC
>NW_007382360.1:0-3360 GCF_000475195.1 Diaphorina citri | reverse complement strand
TAAAGGGGAACAAAGGGTAAGAAAGGTAGGACAATAAACATATAGCAATACAATGGGAAAGACAATGTAGTTCCCACCCCCACGCATCTCTCTACGTACCGTAATTGCCGGGGGCAACTAGTTTGAAATAAAAGAAAATATATAGATACATGTATAATACACATGGTAGATAAAGTCATTTATTTCAAAGCTAAATTAACATATTATTATTAGTTATTATTATTATTACATACGATGCCTTTGAGACACTATGTCTCGCCTAAATACATAAATAGTAGAACTTGTCCATAGTCGTATCATTATGAAATTTATACTAAATTTTACTCGACCTTTATATCCGAGCATACGCACATAAACGTGTTAGTTTCACACTCATCTGTCATTAGGCTTATGGTAAGATTGTAGCGCACGTCGTCTAGTTTGTGCTTGTCTTGTTCATAAAGCTAGCCAAATTAGTCATAATCTTTATAATGTGATATGCATCGAAATCGAGATATGTACTCAGAGATTATACAAACCATTCATTAATCGGTATCTTGAAAAGATATTTAATTGTATTCTTGGATGGTCACGATCTTAGTCTCTCCGGTATGCATATGATGCTCTAGATAAAATTGTCCTGGCGTGCAGTGGTGTTGTCTGGTCTGTATCATACGCCCTGTTCATGTTTTCTGCCGTAATGAACTAGCTACACCGCATGGATTATGAGTGTTGGACCCCTCGATGACATTTACTTTTCCCTCCCTTTTATGTCCTTTGATCACTGCTTCACTTCTTACACCTTGGAGCTTTTTTCATCACTGGTTAAGGCTATCACAACAGAAGGTGTCCGTAATAGGGTGAGTTAGAGGTCTTTTCGACTTTTTGGGAATTTATATTTCTTTTTACACATGTATAATAGGTTTTTCGACCTAAAACTTGTGTGAGCATAACACGCTTTTAAGAACTCGATTTTCTACTCCTTAAAAAAAAGGAAGGAATAAAGAGGAATTTGTTGAAAAAGAGAGGAGGGAGGGTCTGGGAAGAGTAGGGGAAAGAAAAGGGGAATAGTAGAGAAGAAAGAGAGAGGAAAGAAAGAGAAGAAGAAGAAGAAGAAGAAGAAGAAGGGGGGAGTAAAGAATTTTAAACAATTATTCAATTATCCAGGGCAAGCATATATTCTTTTGCCAGTAGCTTGAATGGTAGCCGGCTCTGAAGAACTCTCAACTCGGTCGGAAGCTGATTCCACAATCGTGCAGCATTCACGGTGAAGCTCTTACCCATGAAATCAGTGCGATGGAGTGGAATGTCGAGTAGATGTTGTGAACGTGTATGATGAGAATGTTGACTGTGTAAAGAATGAAATGAGGAATGAAGGTATGATGGCACTGACTCTTCGTTCAAAATTTTCCACAACAGACATATATAAGGTCTGGAGCTCCAGTCTTTTCTCGACAGTCAACCACATTAGGGATCTTCTAGGGTCGGAAACATGGTCATATTTCCTCAACCCGAAGATATAACGTACACAAGCATTTTGGTAAGTTTGAAGTTTACTCAAAAGAGTGCCACTAATATTGCTAAACACTATACCACCGTACTCAATTGTTGGGAAAATAAGAGAAGTACATAAGAGTTTTTTCGTCTTCAAAGGCAAAAACCTTTTTAAACGATTTAAAGAATGAAATTTTCTAAAGACTTTTTTCCCAACATTGATGACTTGTGCATTCCAAGAAAGATTCGAATCGAAAGTAAGACCCAAGTTTTTAACAGTGGAAGAGAAAGGAATTATATTAGAATTGAATATAATTATATTAGAGTTGACCATGTCTGAGCCACGCGTTCGACGCTGTCTTGTCGACATTAGTGTGGTTCAGGTCATGGGCGTGTCTTCCATGGAGGGGTTTACTGCGCCATTCTTCCAGCTTATCAGCCTCGCACCTTACATTCTCATTTATTTGTCTTTCTTCGTTGGCCAGGTTAAGGGGTGTATAATCTTTATCTGCTTCGCATACTCTCTGATGCAGGATTGACGTGTTTTTCTTCCCATGGAAATATTCTCTGAGCTGACTTAATTGCTTACTGCACAGGTTTTTTATATCTATCAACCCCCTCCCGCCCTCATTTCTCGGTAGACTAATTCTGATCGTGCTAGATTTTGGGTGTAATTTCCTTTGCCTGGTTAGTTCTACACGGGTCTTACGCATAATGTTTTCTATATCTGTCTCCGTCCACTGAATAATGCCGAACGAGTATGTAAGGATAGGTATAGCCAGGGTGTTGATGGCTTTAAACATGTTCTTACTATTTAGGTCTGTTTGACATACACGTCTTATTCTTGACATATACTCATTAGTGAGGGCGTCTTTTATTTCTCTGTGCCTGATATTTCTTGCTTGTGCATATCCTAAGTACTTATACACATCGGTTTCGTCCATCGCTTCTATTATTCCCCCTGATTCTAATTGTACTGCACTTGTTTCATATTTCCCTTTCTTTATATTTATAACTTTGCACTTATCTAGACCAAATTTCATTCCAATATCATTAGAGAATTGCTCTACTAGCACGATTAGTTCCCTCAGCTTCCCGTGTGATGGTGCATACAACTTCAAGTCATCCATATACAATTGATGGGATATTAGATGGTTGTTTCGACCTGAGTTCAAATTGTATCCGATGCCAGTTCTGGATAGGAGTTTGGATAGTGGATTTAGGGCCAAACAGAACCAGATCGGACTGAGGGAGTCTCCTTGGAATATACCTCTGGTTATTTGTATTATGGGGGTGGCGTTTGTGGTTATGTGCTGTTCTTTACCTGGTCTTTTATTATTCTGTTCAGTTTGATTTTCTATCTGCAGATGAATTGCAGTCCTCCAGGTGTTCATTAAGTTTCCCAGTAGTTTTATTATTTTTGGGTGTACTTTGTATAATTCCAGGACTTTTAGTAACCATGCGTGCGGAACGGAGTCATAAGCTTTCTGGTAATCTACATAGCAACATGAAAGATTTCTATTTTTCTTTTGGGCATGCTTCAATATTACGGAGTCAATTATGAGTTGTTCTTTGCAACCTTTAGCACCTTTCTTACACCCTTTTTGTTCTTCTGTCATAATCTTCTCCTTCTCTATGTGTTCATTCAGTAGATCAGCTATACACGATGTCATTATTTTGTAAAAGGTTTGTAAGCAGGTGATGGGTCGGTACTTGGATGGGTCTGTCGTACTTTCTTTCTTGGGCAGCAGGTATGTCTTTCCTGCCGTGAGAAAAACTGGTACTTCTTGAGGGTTGCTAATGAAGTGGTTAACGTATCGCAGGATTTCTTCGTGCAAGCAGGTGAGTTTCTTGTACCAGAAGTTGTGGATGTTGTCACTACCTGGG
>NW_007382359.1:4765-9193 GCF_000475195.1 Diaphorina citri | reverse complement strand
ACTTTCAAAATTCTAGGACTTTATTGGGATTCGAACTCTGATTCTTTTGGTTATACCACCGCGAATGTCGAACCTGTCTTCACAAAACGAGCTCTTCTATCGAATATAGCCAGAATATTTGACCCCATGGGTTGGCTTGCGCCCCTTATTTTTTGGGCCAAGCATCTTCTTCAGTTGTTATGGCGCGATAATTACGATTGGGATGAACCGCTTTCTTCTGAATATATTTCCTCTTGGGATAGTTTCTTGTCACAACTTGCCTTGTTGAAACGAATCAATATTCCTCGTTACATCTTGCATTCAAATGCTCAGGAAATCGATCTTCTAGGTTTTTGTGACAGTTCGTCCAAAGGATACGCCGCGGTTTTATACCTTCGAGTTTTTCATAACAATACCTACAAAATTTCTCTTCTCAAAGCAAAGAGTAAAGTCGCACCTTCGAAGAAATTACTCAGTATTCCCCGACTTGAACTTTGCGCCGCAGTCTTACTTACCCGCTTATTGAATTCTGTAGCTTCATTCGTATCACAGCTTCGAATAAAATCCATTCATCTATTCAGTGATTCTACCATAGTTCTGTGTTGGCTTAAAACAGCTCCTCATCTTCTAGAAGTGTTTGTCGCTAACAGAGTGGTGGAGATTCTTCGTTCCACATCCACTCACCAGTGGCATCATGTCGCCACCGAGGTGAATCCTGCCGATTGTGCTTCTCGAGGATTACTTCCTGAACAACTAGTTGATCATCCTCTCTGGTGGAACGGACCTTCCTTCTTATCACTTCCTAGTGAACAGTGGCCGCTACAACCCACTGTTCTTACTGAGCCGCTACCAGGGCTGAAAGTCAGCAAAATTACTTCTCTTGTTTCATCTTCACCGCCTTCTAATTCGCTGTATACGCAACTACAGAATTATTCCGCATTCAATCGAGCTCTTCGCGTTTTTTCTTACGTTCTTAGATTCATTGCCAACCTCAAAGCCGCTAAATCTGGACCCACGCTTAACAAGGGACCCCTCCTTGTTGAAGAGTTGGAAACCGCTACTTCTACTTGTGTTCGCATTGTTCAACAAACTCATTTTCATGAAGAAATTTCCGCATTACATAAGAACCCTCAAGCTCATCTGAAGAGTTTATCCTCTTTAACACCTTTCTTAGATAAGGATGGCCTTCTCAGGGTGGGCGGCCGCTTGAAGAACGCTCCACTTTCTTTCGAAAGTAAGCATCCTCTTCTTCTTCCCGCCAAAACACATTTATCTTCTCTTATCTGCGACCATTTCCATCGCATATCACTGCATGGAGGTCCTCGCATTGTTCAATCTTTAATACAACAAAAATATTGGATAATTTCTCTTAGAAACTTATTACGCCATCGTATTCACAAATGTGTAAGATGTCTCCGCTTCAACGCAAAACCTTCTCAGCCGTTAATGGCTGACCTTCCCGCCACTCGCTTCTCACAGATCCGAGCCTTCTTCAAAGTTGGAGTTGACTTCGGAGGTCCATTCAACGTAAAGGAGCACAACAGGAGAAATGCCAAATGTACCAAAGGTTACCTATGTCTATTTGTTTGTCTTTCTACTAAAGCTGTTCATCTTGAACTTGTATCTGATCTTTCTACTCCCGCTTTCTTAGCAGCTTTCGACCGATTCATCGCTCGTCGTGGTCTTCCGTCCGATATTTACAGCGACAACGGCACTAATTTCTACGGCGGTTTTCGTCAGTTGCAAGAGTTGTACAAGTTTATAGAACATAATAATCCTGAGTTACATGATCATTTTGCAGCTCACCGCATCAAATGGCATTTCAACCCTCCTTCCGCTTCTAATTTCGGTGGTTTATTCGAAGCCGGAATTAAATCAGCTAAGCATCATTTGAAGCGAGTGCTGGCTGATCGTACTCTCACGTTCGAAGAGTTTTCCACCCTTATGTGTAGAGTGGAAGCAGTCATGAATTCCAGACCATTGGTCGACACCAGTGCTGATCCTCATGACTCGCAGGTTTTTCTTTCCCCAGGTCACTTTCTTATAGGTGCTCCGCTACTCAGTACGCCTGAAGAAGATATATCTCACATACCTATGAATCGTCTTAGCCGTTGGAAATTGTTACAGCAACATCTTCAATCCTTCTGGAAATTGTGGTCTCGAGATTATCTTCATTCCCTAATTAAGCGACCGAAGTGGGATGCCGCTACTACGAACATCAAACTCAACGATATTGTGATAATCAAAAATCAAAGTTCATCGCCTTTAGATTGGCCCCTTGGCCGTGTGGTAGACTTGTTCCCAGGATCAGATGGGGTCGTCCGCGTCGTTCAATTACGTACCGCTACATCAACCCTGACCAGACCGGTCAATAAATTACTTCTAATTTCTTGAAATTCAATCTATTCTTTCTTCACACCTGCCCTTTGAATTTTCCGGCTCGCATGAGAATTTGCATCCGCGCATACTGCCACCTGTCTTTCGGTTACTTTGTTCCTATTAAATATTTTAGTTCAGTCAGGTCTCAGTGTGCATTTTTTATTTTTCGAGCTGTGCAAATCCTTGCGAATTTGGGTGGGCGGGATGTTTACGCGATACCGGGTCGGTACGTCAACACCACCCGGTAAACTTTGTCCAGAGAGGCACTAAACTTGTCGCGCGTTACCTACCTACTAAAATATCAGATCGCAGCATAGGCCTCTCTCTCTCTCCGCTCCTCAGTTCCTAAAGTGCCACACCAGACACCACACGCTACATATCAAGCAATACAGTCCACACAGTGCACACCTTTTCCAATCCACGCCCCAAAAGGACAACGCCGGCTTCAAAGTAAGGTGAAGAAACACACCAGGTGAGTGGCATCGGAGCCCGGGCCGGTTTGATTTTATTGTTTACAATGATTTTATTAAAAAATGTAGATTAGCTTAATACCCATATATTACAGAATTTTCATTTTCACAGGTCATATACTTATAGAACAAACAAAGTAGAATTGAGATTAAAATACTAAAATATGACACCCAACATTTCTAAGTCCTCGCAGGTTTGATGATAATACACTTGATGAACATTTAAATCTTTGACAACGGATACGCATAATCAAATTTTAATTTTTATCCACCCCACTAACACCCTGACCCCAACCATACTTTATACTGATACCTATTTGAATATTACATGTCATTGATATCATTTTAAACAGACTCCTTTGCCATTTTGGACTTCATTGAAAAGTAGGTTGTTGCCACAAAAGCAAGTATCTAACACACCAAATAAGTCCTGCAAAAAGCTAAATCTGAAATTCGATTCATCCGTGACATCCGTCCTAATAAGTTAAATTAAAGTCTAAATAACGCTTGAAACCTGATTTCTCGCTTTGGTCACGGTTTGAAATCCTAGAACTGTCAGTTTACATCCCTGCGATTTTTTTACTTGGCTCAAAAAAGAATAAGCCCTTTTTCCATAAAACCTACATTACCAATCCATCCATCATCGATTTATAGATGCATATGGATGGAATGAATGCCCATGGGGAATTTTATGAAAGGGCGCAATTTATGATACTACACCCATGTGCCAACAACACATTTTTCAATTGTATGAAGCAATAATTTACAAGAATTAAAAATTGGTTACAACCTAAGTACAGGCATACATGATCTAATAATATTTAGATCAATCTAATTATTAAAATAAATAATAAATAATACGAATAAAATAACATAGAATTAACTTGTGAAAAGTCGAAGTGTGTTTATAACATGGAATAGTGTTAAAGAATAAAAGAAAATAAGACGAAAATCTATGGGATGTAGAAGAGAGGAGTAGCACAATATACTCGATCAGAAACACGGGACGGATGCACTAATAACAGACGGTGCAGAGACTGACTAAAGTTAAGCTCTTCCTAAAAATAAAGAAATACTGTACGTATATTTAACATGTAAAAATTGTTATTTTAGCATGGAGTCTTCTAATAATATTTTATAGTAATTTCGTTAATAATTGATGCCTTAACAGATAGAATAGCCAAAGCGAAAAAGTCGTCACAAACTTACCTCATCCAGATTACAATTTGAGAAACAAAGTGCAGACATTATGTATTCTGTATCGGATGTACGTATTATGTCGCCAGGTAAACTTACTGTAATCGATTGTGTCAATTCAAGGGTCTGGAACCGTAAAAAGACCTCAAGATGTTAATTCCCCTTGACATTGATTATGTAAATCTCTACTTCCTATAGCTGTCTAGAACTGTTATGTAGCCTTTGTCTTGAGCAGCAACCTCCCTATCTTAGGTAGCCCTTAGTGTTGGCACTTTGTCCCTATCGCGAATGTTACCAGACTTGGCGATGGAGGTTCCTTGTCCGTGAGTAATAGCAATAATCTAGTAACATTGTAGTTAATAGCTAACATCCCCTATCCTATCGTTCTACTTCTCCCCCTCCT
>NW_007382359.1:0-4179 GCF_000475195.1 Diaphorina citri | reverse complement strand
GTTCATCCATCCATTTTAAAATATGCATCCATAAAATAAAATTAGCGGGTTTTTCTAGCTCTTTTCGCACTTTCATTTTAAATTTGCTCTGTTTTTCCTGCCTTTTTCTTATCCAAATTTTAAAACGCACTATTTCTCCGATATCCATTTACGCTTTTTTGCTGTTTCTTATTTTAGATCGCTTGTTTTTTTTGATACGCTTACTCCCCTTTTTTTTTATTTTATTTTGAGATAACGCCCTAATTTTAAACCCATGCTTATTTTAACACCATATAACCCTTTATTTTGGTGATCTAAAACGCCCCCCTCCTTTTGCTTTTTTTATGACACCTATAAAATCGCCCCTTGCCTTTGATTTTTTTCGCAACTTGCTTTTTTTGTGTTAAGTGTCCTTTTTCAAGGATTCCGTGCTGTGCAATTTTTTTTTCATTTTTATTTTTCGCCATTGACGCCACTCATTATTATAAACGCTTATTGCTTTGTGCGACTTTTGCCTTCTAATCTTTCCGTGAACCAACCTTTAAAATTCTTTAAATGGGGCTTCTAGCGCCCTAAAAAAAAAAAAAAAAAAAAAAAATAAATTCCCTGTTGATGGCCAGGCTTCCGGGTTTTTTTACATCCCCTACTATCGTTCACTTCTGCGCCCTCCTTACGGTGAGTGACCACACAACAGAAGTGGAATGAATCAACGGCGCAACAGGAAAAGGAAACCCCACACCTAACCTTTTCCACACCGTGACACACCTCACATATCCGAACACTATACACACCACACCACCACCGTGAAAATCCTTGAATCCTCGCCTCTCTCTCTCTCCGATCGACGCTAGATTAATAAAATCATCCATCCATTTTTTTTTCGTATTTTCGTTCTGTTTCGTGTTCAATGTTAAATTTCTTCAATGTGCACACTGAGATTCTTAGCTAGGCCATTTTTTGCATTTTTGAGCATTTTTATTTTCTTGCGTCGTGATTTTGTCGCTCACTTGCATTTTACTGTTCGCTCTTGTTTTTACCTAGGCCGTGGCTGTTTGTACGGATGTCGATGCTTGTGCTGCTGGAACTTTCTGTGGGTCTCGTGTCGTTGTTCTTACCTATTGCCTATTTCCAATTTATTGTACCTACATTGTTTCTTTATCATATCTAGCTTCGCGTCGCCATCTGCGTAAATTTGCACATTTCTTTGCGTTGTGTTTCCTTTCAGCACATTATTTTCTACATTTCAGCATTTCAATAACCGGTATTAACTATTTACCTTTTGTACTTACCCTTTGCTTTTCTTTCCATTTTTTCGCTTTAAATCCCATCTGCGTCTGCGAACATGCCTACCGGTACACAGAACGAGAAGCTTCAATCGCTAATCTCTAAGCGCGAAAAAATATTTGAGCGTATCCAATACATTTGTGATCTAATACCCAATGTTACCAAAGATAATCTGAATGCTTTTATGGTTCGGTTCGAACGGTTGGATGATTATTATTCTAGCTTTGAGGAAACTGTGGAAGCCATCGACGCTCTTTGTCGTCAGCTTCCCTCGGAGGAGAAAGTCGAAACGTCTGCCAGTTTGAAATCTGTCGATGAATTGTATTTTCAGATAAAAGCTTTTGCTAGGAAACACGCTTTGTCCACAGTTACGAAACCCTCGTCTTCTTCATCCTTCACAGAATCCAAACCTACCGCCAAGCTTCCGAAGCTGCAATTACCTACCTTTTCTGGAGATTTGAAGGATTGGCCTAATTTTTATTCTCTTTTTAAGTCAACCATTCATTGCCAGGAAAATTTGACCGCCACAGAAAAGCTGCAATATCTTCGCACTTTTCTCACGGGAACACCGCTAGCTATTATTGAACATCTTCACCTGTCCGATGATAATTACCAACTTGCCTTTAATATTCTAGTTAAACGATACCAAAATAAAAGAGCGCTTGCATCATTTTATTTGAACCATATTTTAGAGTTTACACCGCTTCAGAAATGTTCACTTGAAGGGCTTCGCAAACATTTAGAAACTTTTCAGTCGAATTTCTTCGCTTTGGAACAACTCCATCTCTCCGATGTAGGTGATTTCTTCATGTTTCATTTTGCATTTCTTTCTCTTGATCCTGAATCTAGGAAATTGTTCGAAAACAAAACTTCCGATGTAGATGTCCCTACCTTTGAGAACCTCATGACGTTTGTTCAGGAGCAGGTAAAAGTCTTCGAAATTTCGCAACAACAGTTGCCAAAAGCGAGCTCTTCTTCTAAGAACTTTTCCTCTGATTCTCGTCCTTTTCAAAAACCCCCGACTTTTTCGAATAATTTTAAGCCTAGGTCTTTTGTCTCTACCGCTCAACCTAGCACCAGTAGTCCGCATCAAAACAACTTTCAATCTAGTAAACCCGCCGTTCAGTGTCCTTATTGTAAGGAATCTCATCCGCTTTATCATTGTCCCAAGTTTTCCGCTAAACCAGTGTCCGAGAAGCAGGATATCGTTCGAAATTTGCAAAAGTGTATCAATTGTCTTAGCAATCATAATATCAAGTTTTGCAATTCCAATTCTCGTTGCCGCCACTGCGGTAAATCACATCATTCGCTTCTTCATATTTTCCCGCAAAATTCTTCTAATTCGCAAGGTTCTAAGAGCACTTCCGCTCTGCCCAACGCTTCTTCCGCTAGTCAATCAACGCAAGCTTTATCTTGTCAACATTCCGCTAAATCCGCTAACACCACTGTTCTTCTAGGTACTGCTCAAGCTCATATCGTGGATAACTTTGGTGTGAAACATAATATTCGAATCGTTATCGACCCTGGTTCTATGATTAGTTGTATCAGTGAGTCCTGTGTTCAAAATCTAGGTTTACCTCGACGTGCGTCTTCCATAGATATTTCTGGTATCGGAGACTCGAGTGTTTCTTCGAACAAAGGTGTTGTCAATTGCACGCTTTCTTCACTGCATACTCCCGAATCGAAAATCCAAACTTCCGCTGTAATTCTACCTCGTATATCAGGTGACTTACCTACCGTTCCGATCTCAAAGGAATTAGTCAAATCGTTTTCTTCATTAACCCTTGCAGATCCTCTTTTCCACACTACAGGGAAAATTGATTTTTTGCTTGGTGCAGACATCTATTCTCAGATTCTTGTCACTCATGGTCCCACTTTAATACCGGGTGAACCAACTGCGTTCAATTCTATCTTTGGTTGGATTCTTCTTGGTAAGGCCGCCACTGAAGCTTCCTCAGTGCCGGTCACTTCGTTATTCACTTGTGGTCCATCACTCGATAATATTGTGCGACAGTTCTGGGAAATAGAAGAAGTCGATTTTAAATTACCGCAGGATCCAGACGATATTTTTTGTGAGGATCATTTTCTTAAAACTCACTCCAGGGACGATACAGGTCGCTACATTGTTCGCTTACCATTCAAATCCTCTGAACCTATCTGCAATAATAGACATAACGCACTTAAACAATATGAGAATTTAGACCGCCGCATTTCATCTAAACCCGCTGTTCGTGAAGAATATCAGAATTTCTTTCACGATTATTTTGAATCAGGTCACATGACTCCCGCTACTTCAACATCTTCTTACATTATTCCGCATCACCCTGTATTCAAATCTACTAGTTCCACAACTAAAGTCAGAGCTGTATTCAACGCTAGTCATGTTATTCCTCCCGGTGCTTCTCTTAATCAAGTTTTACATAAAGGTCCTAAACTTCAGCAGGATATTTGTAGTATCATCACTCAGTTTCGCACCTACGCTATTCCTGTTTGTGCCGATATAAAACAAATGTATCGCCAGGTTCTCATTCATCCAGATGATAGACCTCATCAACATATCTTCTGGAAACCGAATCATTCCTCTGACGTCATAGAATTCGAGCTCAATACCGTGACCTATGGTTTATCTCCTTCAGCCTTTCAGGCACAACGTGCTATCAAACAGTTGTCCATTGATCATGGTGATGAGTTTCCTCTTGCCGCTCGTAGCATTCAAACTGGGATTTACATAGATGACGTCATCACCGGTGCAGATACTTCGCACCAAGCTCTCGACTTGCAACAGCAACTTATTCACTTGTTCAAAAAAGGTGGATTTGAGTTACGTAAGTGGACTAGTAATTGTTCAGATGTTCTGAATGCTGTTCCTAATGATCACCTAGAGTTGCCGCTAACTATCGACGCTGATGATCAGCA
>NW_007382358.1:3938-9193 GCF_000475195.1 Diaphorina citri | reverse complement strand
GGCATTAACTCCAACCTAACACGTTGGATTGAAGCCATGCTTCGAGGAAGAATTATAAAAGCTAATCTATTCAATGAAACAGTAGAAGTCAGGGCCACCAGAGGATGTCCACAAGGTGGGGTACTTTCCCCGATCCTATGGACCCTGGTGGTGGACAGTCTGCTGTCAGAGTTGAATGGATCAAGATTCTACAGCATAGGCTATGCCGATGATGTAGTAATCATTATTGTGGGGAAATACTTTGAAATCCTTTTGGATCTAATGCAACAGGCTCTCCGAATAGTGGAGAACTGGTGTAAGAACGAAGGATTGAAGGTAAACCCCACAAAAACTACTGTAGTACCCTTTACAAGGAAGATACTGAGAAACAACAAAAAGCTAAAACTTTTTGGAAAAGAAATCGAGATGTCTGAAGAGGTCAAGTATCTGGGGGTAACACTCGACAGAAAACTAACCTGGAACAGACATCTCGAAAAAACAATCAACAAAGCAACTATCTGCATGAACACATGCAGAAGAGCTGTTGGTAAAACATGGGGACTGAAACCAAAGATGGTATACTGACTGTACACAATGGTAGTAAGACCCACAATTACTTATGGAGCACTAGTATGGTGGCCTAAGACAGAACAAGCTACCGTGATCAAGAAACTACGAAGCCTACAAAGGCAAGCGTGTATCGGGATCACAGGGACTATGAGAACAACCCCAACACTTGCCCTAGAAACCATCCTGAACCTACCGCCCTTGGAGTTATTCATCAAGGGTGTAGCCAGGATGGCGTCATATAGGATGGAGTGTAACAACACCTGGAAACCCAAGAGACCTAACTTGGGACACGTCAGGATAAACACTGTTATTCATAACAGAATACTCCAAATGATTTCAGATCAAATGGTGACCTGCAACTACGATGTAACCCCAGCCAAGACCGTGATAAACTCACGAGATTACTGGGAGAGAAATCATGTAGAAACAAAACATGGAGAAATCGTGTGGTACACTGATGGATCCAAAACTACAGATGGTACCGGTGCTGGAATACATGGAGCCAATCCCAGAGTTGATATATCCATATCCCTGGAAGAACATGGCACGGTGTTCCAGCAGAGGTATATGCCATTCTGGGAAGCCTACAGAAAAGCTTAGAGATGGGATACTCCAATAGTACCATCAAAATCTTTTCTGACAGTCAAGCGGCTATAAAAGCCCTAGAAAACAACCAGACAAAATCCAAACTTGTCTGGGAATGCAAACATCTCCTGAAAAGGCTAGCAGAAAGGAACAGGGTGAAAATCACCTGGATTCCTGGACATGCGGGCTTTGAAGGAAATGAAAAAGCCGACGAACTTGCCAGAGCAGGATCGTCGAGTAAAATGATTGGTCCAGAGCCCGCCATAGGCATCCCCAAATGCCTAGCAAAAATGGTGGTGCAAGACTGGATCAAAAAAGAACATATCAGGATCTGGAATACAGAAACTGAAATGAGATTCTCGAGGAGGATGATAAAAGAACCCTCGAAAAGAATTTCCAAAGAAACAATGAACCTCAACAGGGGCGATATGAGACGTATTGTCGGGATGCTGACGGGACATTGCTATCTGAGGAAACACCTAAACACCATCGGAGTATACCATGGCACAACCAGGTGCAGAAGATGTGGAGAGGAGGAGGAATCAGCCTCTCATATCATCTTTGAATGCCCTGCGCTTTCATTACTAAGACTCAGTACCCTGGGACACCCAGGAGAAGAGATAGTAACCATACACTCGAACCCAATCAAACCACTCCTGAGCTTCGCAAGAGGATCAGGAGTGTTTGACTCTTGCTTGTAATAGGGTAGTCCTGCGTTGTTACCGAAGTGGTCTAAGAGCTTTACTTCCTTTAGAAGTCTATCCCAAAAAAAAATGTCACTTGTATTCTGTTGGTCTTGGAATACTGTGGTTTTGGTCAGGTGGTAGGCAATCCAATGCATTTCGATGGCATGTAGTCTTCGACCTTTATCTAATTTTGGTGAGAATACTTTATATTGACGTAGGGCTCGGAAATCGTCGGGTTGTAATTCTAGAGATAAAAGTTCCTTTCCTGTAATAATGGTGTCCTTTCTTGTAATATGGTGGCCTATCTCGAGTCACCTCATATGTCGGATGCACGACTCCACCTACCGTACATACCTTACTGCTCTGGCAATCAGATTTTTGGGCGTAATGGCTTGTGAAACGGCGCCCTGCGCATTGTTGTTTGGACTTTCAAGTTAAAGCGCGTTGTGTATAAAACTTTGCCAGGTGCTAGAATTGTCCGGCTTGTATTTTACGAGAACCCCCGAGCGTGAAAGGCCCTGTAAAAATGGTGCTTGTTTAGCCTCTAGGTATTACGGTACCTTGGCCTTTCACACACTTGCTTTAGCAACTTTACCAGGATTAGATCACATAGATTCCTTGGTCGACTAAATACTAGTCCACCTGACATGGGGCGTGGGGGTGACAGTGATATGTCGTCGTTGTTATTGTTGTTGGGTTATAGTCAAGGGTACTTCTTCGGATATTTTGTCCGCTGTAGCCCGTCGACCTACTTCTTTCAATGTGCTACATGGATCAATAGTTACGTTATTAATGGTTAGCCTATCCTTATTCCTATACCTCTTTGATGCTTGTAACTAAGGTTTTACCTTTCTTCCATCTTTAGTCTAAACTCCAGGCCCTCATTATGGAGTGTTTACTATTACGGTGTGTTCAGTGTTTGTTGTCGGGAATAATATTGGAGGTTCCCCGTCAGTAGGTACTTTTCCTTTGAAAAGTATAAACCAGATACTCAGGTTTCTAGAAGAATTGGTGAGATGGTACGTGAAGAATGACGGTCTAAAATCTGACTTCTTCTCGCGCGGACTTAGATAAAGCTAATTTTAGAAGAGAAGACATAAAGTAACTAAGCTACAGTGACACTATGATATACCGAAAACATATATTGAAACACAATCGACACTGAACATGGAAATTATTATGTCTCTCCCGTCCTGAGAAAAGTGGACGCTGGGACGGCATTATCCCGCAACTAGTGTGATTGAAAGAGACGCTGATTAGAGAGCCTATCTTTTTCTTCTCTACA
The DNA here is from genome assembly GCF_000475195.1 of Diaphorina citri. Classification (NCBI taxonomy): domain Eukaryota; kingdom Metazoa; phylum Arthropoda; class Insecta; order Hemiptera; family Psyllidae; genus Diaphorina; species Diaphorina citri. Next base: position 6,088 of record NW_007382358.1, on the reverse strand, counting down.
AAGTATTTGTGTATTTATTTATTTAATTATTATTTATTATTATTATTATTTTATTTTTTTAATATCTACGTTTGTCCAGACATCTTATGGATATGGATTTGTGTTGATAAGAAACAATAAAATACAAAAAGAAACATACTTAATAACCCGATGGTTTATTTTGTCAATACTTTGTAATAAGTAATAAAAATTTTTCATTTCACGTGATCCAGTGAATACATATAAGAATGCAGCAAATGGATGAATGGAAGTCAATGAATGAGTCGTGTATGGTTCATAATACTATATTTTTTTAGACCCACTTTGTAGTAGTTGCTCAAAGGAGTAGGATAACTGTGGAGCCTACGAATAAAACCGCAAGAACAAGAATATCGGTCTGAAAATGTTATAGAGATTGGCAAAATCAGACATATCGACTTTTGGCATTTCTTTTAATGACTACCTTGTGAAGCTTTTTAGAGGTATTGAAGCCGAAGTATGGAAAAAAGGTTAAGCCTACCATAATGATCCCTTGTAGGGTTTTATAATCAAAAGTTAGTATAGTACGTGTAAAACAACGGTTTTACGAGCTAATTTTAAGTTAAAAATACCGGAAAGAACAAGTTCGGGAAAGTCAGTTCTTAAGACGATAGGACCTTTAGAACAAAAAGAAGGAGATCACTCACTAATAACACCGAGTAAAGACTATTTAACCAAACTCTTATACGGCCATGGAAAATTCACAAGACTAATTTAGACCTACAACACCTCCATTGGGTTCGGCACAAAAGTTCACTGCTTCTTGCATAGCATGCAACGGGTCTTCAATTACAGGGAGCTTCACGGTAGGGTATACAAGAATTCTACAAGAGTACTATAACCTAGAATGTGACCTGTTAATCCTTTTTACGGGATTTTGGGCGTGTATTCAGGCTAATATAGCACAGGGTCCATGAGTCTTGTACGAAAGTGACGAACCTCCAGCCCGGTCATGAGGTCCTACCATTCTTTTACTCTTTTCAGGTAAACTTATGTTTCTTATGTACAATTAGACTAATAGGGATGAAGCTCTAAAATGGGGGTGAGAGCATTTAAAGCCAAATTCCAAATTCCATGGAGTTGATAGCAGGGTTAGGTGTTCTTATTCCCGAGACTGGGCTATAAATTAACAATAGGCTGGATAAAGTTGAGAATTATGAAACCGTTCCATGAGCTCCTTTTAGTCACCAGAATTGAGGTTGTTAAGTGGTAGAACTTCGAGTATTGAACGATTGGCTCGTCGTTAACCTAAGTCCAGGTTGTCTAGCTGAAGGCTACGACCAGAGGAGGAAGAGAAAGTAGATCTATGTTACATACAGGAGATTTAACCGTACATTCACCATAAAAAACGCTGGATTCATTTCGAAAAGCTAAAGCATCCTGGTGTGTACTAAGAAGAGAGGTTTTGAGTTTTCGAAATTGAATAAGGCTAAGTAAAATGTCTACCCAACCCAGGATAGAAGCTTTGTCCGAGGTTTTTCAGTTCTAAAGACTGACAATCCCTATTACAGGAAATACCCTGGTTGAAGAAGACAGGAAGGGTATTACCGGCCCAGGGAGTCCCCAGGCATGAATCCGGATAGGAAAAGGAAGAAATAATATTGCTGAAACCAGGTTACACTGTGAAGCCGCGGTTCAAGCATATAAACGGCTATTATGTAGGTAAGAGTAACACCATTTCTAGCACCCCCACAACACCCTTTCCGGCCTGTGGAATAGTTGCCATCGAAGGACCAGAAAGGTTGTTGTTTGAATGGGACTTCCCGCTATTCTAAGGAAATAAGATGAAGTTTAAGCGTAGGTAACTCGTGTCAGAGCTTAGAGATAAGGTTGAAACTGCTAAGTAGACATTTGCCTTGACTTTAAGAACCCAAATATAAGACCTACACCCGACGCCGACCTTTCGGGGTGTAATGAATGTATTTTGGATTTGAACGAAGACGGTAGATACGTTATTAATAATAAATAAATTTGTGCAACTTGCCCGCCTGGGAAACGATTGATTTATGTGTTAATTGGGATAAAATAATAATACAATTCCGCCAGAGAAGGACTAGGGAACACACGGCGCAGGTAAAATTAAATCCTGATAACGGTGACGGAAATTTGTACCAATAACCGAGAGGGGGTAA
>NW_007382358.1:0-1718 GCF_000475195.1 Diaphorina citri | reverse complement strand
GCCCAGAAATTCAAGCAGGGAGATCTGGATGTTGTTCTCATCCAGGAACCCTGGTGCGTTAATGGGAAAGTTTGCGGACTTAATGATACTGGGGGGACACTGGTTTACCATAAAGGTTCATCAGAGAACCCTAGGACATGTTTGTTAATTAACAAAAAACACAACTTTTTGCTTTTACAGGAGCACACAAGTCGTGACCTCGTAGCTGTAAAGCTACAATACATCTCCGGGGGCAGCAGGCTAGAGACAGTCATTGGATCAGCTTACTTCCCCGGAAATGACACACATCCACCCCCACCTGTGGAAGTGGATGCACTAATCCAGCGAGTGGTGAGCAGAGGAGGAGCACATCTCATTCTGGGATGTGACGCCAACGCACATCACACCGTCTGGAACAGCACCGACACCAACACCAGAGGTGAGTCATTACTAGAATATATAGTGGGTAATAACCTAACTATACTTAATCAGGGCAGTCGCCCTACCTTCATTACAGCTGTCAGGAAGGAAATTCTAGATTTAACTTTATGTACCCAACACATAGCGAATTCAATCAAGGGGTGGAAGGTGCTGAAAGAGACGTCAATGGCGGATCATCAGTACATCTACTTTGAGATTGAGGGGCGATGTGTAGAACAAATTAGCTACAGAGACCCTAAGAGAACTAATTGGGACCACTTCCGCCGAGATCTCAAAAGGAAGTTAGGTCCAGTTCAGACAAAGCTAGCTGATAAAGAAGACATAGATGCGACAGCAGTTAAACTGCAGGATTGCATCATGAAAGCATACGAAAGTAACAACACACCTATTGTTAAAACCAGCAATGGTAAAACAAAATGGTGGAACAATAACCTTGCTCTTATGAGAACCAAGGTTAGAAAACTCTTCCGAAGGGCTAGAAAGTATGGTAATGATTGGGCGGAGTATAAACGCTCACTCACGAGATACAATGCCGAAGTAAGAAGAGCTAAAACATTATCTTGGAGAGCCTTTTGTGGATCTATAGAGAACACAAAAGAGATCAGTAGACTCCAAAAGGTAATGAAAACAACTCCAATGAATCCAATCGGTACGCTGATTAATTCACATGGAGAATATACACAGACAGGATTGGAAACACTCAATACACTCATTGAGTGTCACTTTCCAGGAGCTGAAAACAACTCAAGCATGAATACATTAGGGACCGTATTACGGAAACCATGTAGAAGTGATTGGGAATTCGTTAGAAGACTCGTGAAGTCTGAAGCGATAAAATCAGCTCTCAAAACTTTTGGGCCGCTGAAAAGTCCGGGAGCGGATGGAATATATCCGTGTCTTCTTCAGGAGGCTGCTGATATAATTACTCCGCATCTGGTTTACCTATACAGAGCCAGTGTAGTTACTGGTTATGTACCAAAAACCTGGGGGATATCACGTGTAGTGTTCATCCCCAAACCAGGGAAAAGTGACTATGGACAACCTAAATCATTTCGTCCCATTTGTCTTAACTCCTTTATACTTAAAACATTGGAGAAACTAATTGATGGGCATATCAAGGTTGAGATTAGGACTCGAGGACTAATCAATGAAACCCAATTTGCCTATCAATCAGGCAGATCTACAGAATCTGCCTTACACAAGGTTGTCAACCAAATAGAAGACAGCCTTGAAAACAAAGAAATTGCTTTATCAGCATTTCTAGACATTGAAGGAGCGTTTGACAATACCTCCTACAA
>NW_007382357.1:5903-9193 GCF_000475195.1 Diaphorina citri | reverse complement strand
GGAAACAGGACAGATTGGATACTGTAGACCTAGCTCGTGTAAACCCATGTTGTTGGGTAGAAATGTTACTGTAAGTATACGAACTTATTTTGTCAAAAATCATTCGTTCGAACAATTTCGCAAGAGTATTGAGGGTAGCAATAGGACGGTAATTGGAGATATTCTGTAGGTCACCCTTTTTAGGTACTGGAGTGATGATAGTAGATTTAAGTGCATCAGGGAAGGTTGATGTTTTGAGACAGATGTTGAAGAGGTATAACAGAGGTTCGCGTAGAGAAAAGGAACAGTTTTTAATTATACGAGCAGGAATTTTATCCAAGCCAGGAGCTTTATTTATTTTAAGAGATTTAATACCTTTATTGTAATCACTGACGGAGAATAAGAAAGGTTGGAGTCCAAGAGAAGGGAAAACATCACTAAGGGAAGAACTATCCAGTGAGAAGTCACATGAATAATCCTCAGGTGAAGAAGGACTAAAGACTGATTTAAATTTATCAGCAAAAGAATTAGAAATTATAGCTGAGTTGGAGACTAGATTATCGTTGATATTAAAACAATCAACCTGCGTAGGAGATTTTTTCTTTTTTGTGAATTGCCAAAGTGATTTTGAGCAGGTTTTAGGATTTTTACAGATTTTTTTTAAGTGATTACGATAATCGGAAATGAGAATGCTATTGAAAGTTTTAGTACATGTTTTTAACTTAGCTTTATTACAAATAGATTTATGTCTCAAATAAAAAAGTCTCTTCTTAGTTTTGTAAATTCTTTTGGCCTTTGTTGACCACCAGATTGGAAATTTTTCAGATGTTTTAGATTTGATAGGTTTTTTGGGAACATAGAGATCGAACATAGAATAAAATGCATTGTATAGGAATTGTAGAGCATTATTAGGATCTTGTATGGCGTACAAAGGCTCCCAATAAAATTGTACTCAGATATAGCTCGATATAATGATACGGTTGTACGGTAGTAAGTAATGACAGAAGATATCACCTGTACTTTAATCCATAAATGAGCGGGTAATCTGTACTTGTATTCACCTAGCGGAAAGTCTGGGAGACAAGGAGAACTGGTGGGAGAAGTCAGGACTACCTGAACCTTTTGCCTCAAGTGTCTAGTAATCCGATCAAAGTATAGTCTAAGGTCACGGAGTGATAGGTGACTGAGGGTTCGGAAACACATATCAAATAAGGCCCAAGGCATATTCATGCAGTTCGTAGGTTTCATGTATATACAGGTCTCGGTCCGTAAAATTCTGTTGAGTTATATATCTCGGATGAAGAAGGAATAGGTCGGAATGATGTGTTTTGTTTTCTTGCCGAATGTATAGTGTTAGGGACGTATGTTTGTGAACTTCACAATAGTAATTATAGACAATTTACTAAGGATGTTAAGGTTTACCTGTTAATTTGAACTCCTTGAATACAACTACTTAAAATGGTGTAATGTGAACCATTGTTAAATGTGGTAATGTGAGGCCATTTGCATTTGACGGTCTAAACTAATTTGTTTATTGTCATTTTTATGCTTTACGAATCTTTTTAGACCACACTTGTGAGTGTGTGAAAGAATCGGATGAACTTACTACGGAATAAACTACAAGAAAATGGGTTGAAAATGTTTTAGAGATTGGCAAAACAAGGAATATTCGGCTTTTTGGCGGTTTTTGTCCGAGCTTTAGTCTGTTTCTGCCGTTGTTATGGCGGTTCGCGGCGTTGGTAGAGTGTTTGTAAACACAACGTAAGAACAGTGTAAACACTTGATGTATCGGTTTAAAGTTCAGGAGATCGCACATAACCAAGGGCGTCTATAAACCACTTTATGTGGCTTTGGCGTTTTTTTCGGCCATTTACGGCGTTGGCAAGTTGGCGAATTGGTTTTAAAGCACAGCGTAGTAGAACAGTTATTAAACTGTAGATGTATGGCTTTAAAGTTCAGAGTCGAGAATGGCAAAGGCTCTATAAAACAAATGTCTGTCTGTGGTGTCTGTCTGTTTGTGTGTGCTGGTTACCGAGCTTTGAAACCTAATCGAGGATCCCTGAATTTTGTCACGAAAAACCGTGATTTAGACTGGGTAGCTTTAACTGGGCTAATGTAATGAAAGGAAGGATATCCTATTGCCTTTCATTGGTTTTACGAGTTACGGTTACCTGGAAACATTACGATCCCCGGGTACTCTTTTATCGGTAGAACTTAGTGAGGTACTTCTCGCGAACACGTGTTCTAGTCACTGAGGTATGAGACCAATGTTATGTTGATCATGAAGTTACCGTATACATGATCGTACAGGATACCATTTCGTCTAACTTTTAATAGACTGTACGGAGAGTCGAGTATTGTGGACAACAAATAAGTCTAAAATAGAATGACATGTTCATAATCTGTATATAGATTAAAGGGTATCGAAGTCTTATGTATTTGTTAGGGATTGGCTTCAAATAAGAGATCATCAAGGACTACGTTTCGTAGTCACTATAACATAGATCGATAAGGATGAAGACCCTAATGACTTAATGGTTCATACAACCCAATAATGTATCATTCCCCCCCAAAGCATTACTAAAACTATAGATACAAGTGTTCGAGTAATGGTCGATCCATATAGATATCTAGAGGTCATACTTATGAGATATGAAGAACATGATTATAATAGTATTAAAGTGTTACACTGCAATCTAGAAAACTAGTCTTTCCGTGTGAACTCAAGTTCTATAAATACTCTGACTTATAGAGTTAGGAAATTGTATATTCTAGGTTTGTGTTGCTTTCTAACAGTCTTGCTTGAACCCATGTATTAAGCTGCGATTACGCGATAGTAAAATTAGTGGTACCCATAGTATAGTTGTTCTAGCCTTTTTCTCAACTCACCACTTGCGTAGTATTACGTGATACCAGTCATGAAGACTGGAAACGTTTTTAACACCCATCATTTTATATGATGGAAACACAACACAGACGAGTCAGAAACGACTGACATTTGGTCTTTAGCAAAAAATGAATCCTTAAACCTTTTGAAGGGACCCGTCTATAAATACAATCTAACATCTATCAGTCAGAGTCATTACCCATCCAAACATAAAGAAATCGACACAAGTGTGTTATGTATCAACTGCGGCAGTAGACTGGACACGGCAGCTAGATGAGCTTGCTACAGCTGAACTTTGGATAGATTGGATTGGAGTCGTTGTCGTATCGAAGTGGAGCAGCTAGCTGCCGCAGCAGATACACACTTGTGTCGAAATCCTATGAGATATTTATAACAGGTTATTGTTAAATTGTTTCGACTACAT
>NW_007382357.1:0-2160 GCF_000475195.1 Diaphorina citri | reverse complement strand
CATCCAATGTTTATGAAACCCTGATCAGCCAATCCATCCCCTACCTGCCTACCCATAATATGAGGGAAATAACCATCTAGCCTCGTGAGGACAAGAATGGACAAATAGCAGTTATTGACTGATGGGCGCATTATCAGGTAAAACATTTGAATGCAATAAAATCATGGGGAATAAATAACTTTTTCGATTTTTCCCCCAAACAAACACCAGGTACCAAGTAGTGCCTGCCTACTTAGATAGGTCTTGGGAAAAGGGAGAGAAGGAGAAAGCGTAAATTACATAAAAGAAGACAAGTCGTAAATTATTACTTTTTAGTTTTTAGTGGATGTGCCAAAAGAACTAAATTTTCCAAGGGTTTGTATACGAACGAGGAAGAAAGTGGGTTTATTATCAGTAAATGTGCCAAAGAACAAAAATTTCCCAAAATAATATCTACGAGTACGAGAAAGGGCGAGAGATGCCAATTTCCTTCATCCACCTCTTTCTATTTGCAAACAAAAAGGGTACCTAGCTTTTGAGAAATTTCAGTAATTTTATCACATCCACCAATGAGAATAAACTTCTTGGGGTTGTTGCTGAACTCGAACCACCAACCCCCAGATCCGAAATTCACCCGTACGGAAGTATTTCTAAAACTGGGGCTTTGCGGATGTGTCAGAACTGCCCAAAAACCCGGAATAAGGTAGGTGCTTACAAATTTATAACGAATGGTAAGTACATACTAAGATCACAGACACCTATAATAAATAGGTACCTATCAACAGTTTGTGGTTCCGGGAAGGTAGGAAATAAGATGATTTTATTTTTTTTATTTATTTTTTTTAATTTATTTATTTTATCATGCTCATTCACAAAAATATTATGCACAATTTACATACAAATACTTAATACTAATGTAATCTTACATACTAATATTAATGATCTAAGACATTTCCAAAATGTTTTCTATCTGGCTGAGATATGTATTGAGAGGAGATGACAGATCAAGTGTGGAGCAAAAGTTATTGAAAAGGCTAGCGGATCTGAAAATAGGAGAGGAAGAAGAGAAAGAGGAGGTAGGAACATGAAAATAGGTTGTATGGTTACTCGTGCGGGTATTGTTTATAGGTACTGTGTAGGAGTAGGCGTTAGAGAGTTCCATACAATCTATTTTGTTGTTCAGGATTTTGAAAATAGTAAGCAGAAGGATTTTTTTGTGATGTTGGGAAATGGACGGAAGAGATAGATGACAGCGCAGATCTGAGTAAGATATATTGTTAGGAAAGGAAGGATAGAAGCCATTGACTTTATAAAAAAGTCTTCTACAGAAAGATGCTTGAACAGTTTCCAGGGCGTGAGTTCCACAATCAGTTTGAGGCATCCAAACTACCACTGCATAATTAAGTTTGGATAGGATTAGAGCATTGAAAAGAAGAAGATGGGAGTCAATATCTTGTACAGAGTAAAGAGAGCGCATGATGAAACCCAAGCTTTTGAAACAGGATGTTTTAACGTTATTTAAGTGAAGATTAAAGCTGAGATCAGAACTGAATGTTACTCCCAAGTCTTTTTTACTCTGTAATGATTTGATAACAACGTTATTGATAGAGTAAGAGCTGGGAATAAGTTTTTTCCTTCTAGAATAACTAACTAGTTCACATTTAGATGGACAGAAAGATAGCTTGTTTAGAGATAACCACTCCTGGATTCTGTCAAGATCCTCCTGCAAAAGGGTTACATCAAGAGGAGAAGAAATGGGACGATAAATTTTAAGGTCATCGGCGTAGAGGAGGAAGGAAGAATGCTTTATGACTTTGGTAATGCCGTCAATCATTATTAGGAAAAATATATTACCAAGCAAGCTTCCTTGAGGGACAGAGGATGTTGGATAATAGGAGTTGGAGAGGGAATTTTTATATCTTACACAGACCCTACGCTGATAGAGATAGGATGCGAAGAGTTTGACGAGGGAATTAGGAAATCCAAAGTGGTGCAGTTTTGTCAGGAGAATACCATGAGATACCAAATCAAAAGCAGAGCGGATATCAGTATAGACAGTGTCTACCTGCACACATTGGGGTAGAAGGGAGGAAAGGGAATGAAGGAAACAGGACAGATTGGATACTGTAGACCTAGCTCGTGTAAACCCATGTTGTTGGGTAGAAATGTTACTGTAAGTAT
>NW_007382356.1:7588-9194 GCF_000475195.1 Diaphorina citri | reverse complement strand
TAGCTGATTTCTTGTCTAGAGCTTACCTAAATCAGACATGTGAGGATGAAATAGGCATTGAAGGTATTGTACATAATATAACAACTGCCCCAAGTGTAGTTGATGATAAAGTCATAGCTCAAGCAGTTGAGGAAGATGCAAATCTCAGTCTTGTTAAGAAATACTGTGTAGATGGATGGCCAGAGTCTAAAAATAAAATCCCTGAGAACTTAAGTTTTGCAAGACATCTTTGGAAGATTAAAACTGAAATAGTTATGTCAGAAAGTGGTATTCTATATTATGATGGAAGAATTATTATTCCAACGTCATTGAAAAAACATATATTAGAATTGGTTCATTCTGGTCATCAAGGTTTTACTAAAACCAAACTGAAAGCTACAGAATCAGTTTACTGGGTCAATATGAACTCAGATATTGAAGAGTATGTTAACAAGTGTAAAGTTTGTGACAAGTTTAAGCATTGTAATACTAGAGATGAATTATCAAGTCATGAAATTGTATGTTTACCTTTTAGTAAATTAGGTGTAGACATAATGACTTTTGGTGGCAAAGACTATCTAGTAGTTATAGATTATTATACCAAATGGTTAGAAATATTGCCCATCAAGACAAAGACTTGTAATGAAATTATTTGTAAATTGAGTGAGTTATTCTCCACTCATGGTATACCATCTCAGATTGTGTCTGATAATAGCCCTTTTGGCTCATATGAAGTTAGTCAGTTTGCCAAAAAGTATAATATAAAGTGGATTTATTCATCTCCACACTATGCACGTAGTAATGGGATGGCAGAGAGAGGCATACAAATAGCTAAAAATATCATGAAAAAATCACTAGAGAGTGGTGTCAGCTTTTATGAGCTTCTCTTAGAGTATAGGTCAACTCCTATACCAGACATTGGTGTAGCACCATCTGTCATGTTGATGGGTAGAAGACTGAAAACTAAAATTCCAATCTCAGACAAAAATTTGAAACCACTAGGTAGCTTAGATGAAGTTCATACCATGGTTCAAGATAAAATTAATCTGTCTAAGGAAAAGTCCAAAAGCTATCATGACAAACTATGTAAGCAAGAACGTATATTTGTCCCTGGACAAACTGTTCTTGTGTGGGATTTCAATAACAAAATCTGGGAAGCTGGTAGATTATTGAAGAAATTGGACTGTCCTAGATCTTATCTAGTTAGAGTTAGAGGAAGGGTACTTCGTAGAAATGTTGTACACTTAAGAGCTACAGAAGGTGATTATCTAGTTGATGATAGACAGGATTGTAATGGAGATGTGTATGACTTTAGACAGAATATAGCTCAGAATGTTGAGAGGAATATGTTAGTTCATAGAAATACCAATGTACCTACTATCAGTGATCCTAATAATGAAGTGAATAATTTGCCTAATAGAATCAATAGTCATGTAAGTCAGACTAGATTTGGTAGGCAAATAAGACGTCCTCAGAGACTCAATCTATAACACTGTAAAGTTGTGCAAACATATTGTACCTACTTGTAAATATTTGTAAAAAAAAAAAAAAAATCTGATTAATAATTGAGTTGGATTCATGTGTAACACTAATAAATTGTTCTGTATCAACTGTAAATACTTTTTTT
>NW_007382356.1:0-4040 GCF_000475195.1 Diaphorina citri | reverse complement strand
TGGTTTTGTTTTTTTTTTTTTTTTTTTTTTTTTTAATTTTTAACCCACTTTAACAAGCTTTTGTCTTTCGTGGGACCTCTCTCAAGGTGTTAAATTTTTGTATATAGTCCGATGATCTTAAGGTACTCCAGCATGGCTTTCACTCCCTCAGGCTCATCAAGAAGGGAGGGCTTGCAGCTTAAGGAAGAACGAACAGGTGCATTGCAGTCTAATAAATGTTTGATCGTAAGATTCTCTCCACAGGAATATAGAGGGGGCGTGGTTCTCTCGAATAGGAAGCCGTGTGTAAGTCTCGTGTGGCCTATTCTCATCCTGCTAAGTACCACTTCATCATACCTCTTGAACTGTTGGGACGTTTTCCAGATGGCGATTGTAGGTTTAATTTGTTTAAGTTTATTCAGAGGGTCTGTTTGATTCCATAAGACTTGCCAGTTGTTGTTGTTGTTGTTGTAACACATGAACTTAGCCAAAATGTAAATATGTCTCAGGGTTCATTTCTTCGATAGAATCCACAAGTGTTGGAGTACCCAAAAGGGTTCTATAGTCCTGTGGAAGTTGAGGATGGTATGGCCTGAGACTTCTAAGTAAAGATGAAACGTGATTTTTAGAGATGCGACTTTCTAGAGTCCATTTGGTTAGTTCTGCCTTCAAGTTATTTGGAGGTGACACGTTGGGACTTGTACCTACAGCAAAATCACCTTCCACAACAGAATTTCCACTTGCACCATCAGTTCTCTTTTGCCTTGCACTCAGAGAGTCCCACTCTTTTCTTCTTTTCATGATGTAGGAAATTTCAGTAGTTTGCTTCTTACACCTGGGGGAGAAGAAGGGAAAAAAATAAAAATTAGTTGCATGAAAACAGATTGATCTGAATGCAAATTGATTGATCACAATCAGCTTTTGCTTTAGGTTGTGGTTCTGTAGTAGGTAGGCTAGGCTTAATTTGATCCCCCTGTAGTAGAGTGATAATAATAATAATCGATATTGGGAATCGATATCTGATATCGATAGGTATCGATATCTGATATCGATGCCTAGTATCGATTAGGAGAATCTCAGTCAGTCAAGTTGAAAAGAGTTGTGAAAAAGCTCAAGATCTGAATCAAAAAATATTGTAGATTGTGTTTTTAAATAATAATAAATAAAAGTTCAAAGTTAATTACCTAAGTAATTGTTTTATTAATTAATAGAATAGAATCCCAACTATAGAAGAGGACACAAACATAACATGGCGCTGAGGAACAAACCGAAATAACATTTTGAACTGCAAATTTTTGAAAATTAAATAAAAAGTTAAAAGACACTTTGTGGAACAGTAAGTAAAATATTGAAGTAAAATGAAAGAATCTTAAGAAATATTGTGTATAAAATGTATTCATTTCATACCATTGCTGAACTTCTGTGTAAAATTTTGTACCAATGAACTTGAAATGTTTGATTTTTGCGTAAAGACCTTTGTGTCAAATAGTTGAAAATTCATAACAACATGTCACTGTCACTGTTACCCAAACTTAAGTTTGTAACTGGTGACTCAGTTCGGTCAGAGCTGGACAGTTTCAAAAGGAAATTCGAAAATTTCTTAATTGTGAACAAGTCAGACAATGAATCAGACAGAATCAAAGTATTCAAAGTTGCTTACCTGCAACTTGCAGTAAGTAATGAATGCTTGGAACTCATTCAAATCTCAGAAGTGGACTCAGTGGAAGATGTGTTCAAGAAGTTAGAAGAAGCACTGTTGCCCAAGGAGAACATTATTTTAAATCAATTCAAGTTTTTTCAGAGAAAACAAGAATTTGGAGAAAGTGTGGACGACTTCATCAATGACTTGAAAAAGTTGGTAAAGTCCTGTCAATTTGACGAACAAGAGGCTAATATCCTAAAGGTAAGGATAGTGTTAGGCATATCTGACACCAGGTTGCAAGAAAGATTGTTAAGATCACCAGATCTAAAACTTGATGAAGTAATAAACCACTGCAGAATGTCAGAACAGGCCACTACAGGATTAACAAATTTGAATAAAATTACTGCTGTCAATACAGTGCAGAAGTTGACTGACAAAACTGTCTATGATTGTAGAAAGTGTGGTAAGAGACATGGAAAACGAGAGTGCCCAGCCTATGATAAAAGATGTTCGGGATGTGGGGCCATGGGTCACTTCAAGGTTGGCTGTAGAAAGAAGGATGCAAGGAAAGTAAACATGATACAGACGGAAACACCCAGTAATTATTCTCCCAGTAGTTCTTCGGAAACACCTGGTTATTTCAGTGTGAATCAAGTAAATGGAACTAACACTAGTCATGTAATTGAGGATTGTTGGGTCCAAACAGTATCAGTGGAAGGATTTCACATCAATTTCAAGTTGGACAGTGGAGCAGCTGTTAATGTCATTCCACTGGATGTCATAAAGTCAATCAAGAAAGAAGGGTTCATAAAACCGGTGCAAATGAAAATTGTAGCATACGGAGGATATGTCATTGCACCTACAGGTATTATCAAGCTCAGTTGCAAGGTTCGAAACATTGAATTGTTGTGTGATTTTATTGTAGTAGAACAAAGTATTTCAGAATGTACACCTATTTTAGGTAGGTCTACCTGTGTTCAGTTAGGCTTACTCCAAAGAGTAGAAACTGTAAAACTTGATGTACAAGCAAATATTGTAAATAAAAACCTAGACATTTTCACAGGATTAGGAAAGTTCCCTAATGAGTGTGAGATTAGATTAAAATCAGGAATAGACTTACCTGTAATTAGACCCCCTAGAAGGGTTCCTAACAAGTTGATTGCTCCTCTGAAGAGCACACTAGAGGAAATGGTTGCTAATAAGATTATTGTTCCAGTAGATGAACCTACTCATATTGCAAGTAATATTGTAATTGTAGAAAAACCCAATGGTAAACTAAGAATCTGTTTAGATCCTGTAGATCTTAATAAGTTTATTGTACATGAACATTGTTTGGTACCTACTCTAGATGAAATTAAGTCCAAGTTAGCTAATAAAAGTTTATTCAGTGTGTTAGACCTCAAGGATGGGTTTTACCAGATTCCATTGAAAGATGAGAGCACAGATCTCTGCTGTTTTAGCAGTCCTTTTGGTTTTTTCAAGTTCCTAAGGGTCCCTTTTGGTTTAGCAATAGCACCAGAAAAGTTTATGAAGTACAATTTGAAAATATTTGGTGACATAGAAAATGTTATAATATATTTCGATGATATATTGATAGCCACAGAGGATGAGAAAACTCATCTTGATACATTGAATAAAGTGTTTGAAAGGGCTAGGGAAATGAATGTAGTGTTCAATAGCTCAAAGTTTCAGTTCATGAAGACAGAGGTTGAATATCTGGGTTTACTATTTGACAAAGATGGGTCAAGGCCAAGTGAGGATAGAATTGAGGCCATTGTGAAGCTAGAAAATCCCAAGAATTGTAAAGAGCTCATGAGGTTCCTAGGTATGGTCAATTTCTTGAGACCATACATACCCGAGTTAGCAACTATTAGTGCTCCGCTTAGAGAACTCTTGAAAAAAGAGGTTAAGTGGCATTGGTATAGCAAACATGATGAAGCTGTAAAGCAGATCAAAGATATAATTAGTAATCCACCAGTGTTGAGGAATTTTGATTGTAAGTTGCCAATTGTGTTACAATGTGACAGTAGTCAACATGGGGTTGGGGCTTGCCTTATTCAAAATGGGCAACCTGTGGCATTTGCCTCCCGTAGTTTAAACAGTGCTGAGGTCAATTACCCTCAGATAGAAAAGGAAATGCTAAGCATTGTTTTTGGATGTAGAAAGTTTAACGATTATATCTATGGACATGAAGTGGTAGTGCAAACAGATCACCTCCCATTGGTCTCTATTCACAGTAAAGAATTATATAAAATAGCCTCAAACAGGCTTCAAAAAATGAAGTTGAAATTGTTCAAGTATAATCTTAATATTGAATATCTCCCTGGTAATAAAATGTATTTAGCTGATTTCTTGTCTAGAGCTTACCTAAATCAGACATGTGAGGATGAAATAGGCATTGAAGGTATTGTACATAATA
>NW_007382355.1:8386-9194 GCF_000475195.1 Diaphorina citri | reverse complement strand
AGTGCTCCAAGCACAGATGGATAGCAATGAGTTCAGAGGAGTATACACACACAACCTGGTTTAGCGAGGTCGACGAGACGATCAGATTATTAATGCTATACGCGCAACTTGTCCCGTTGACAGACTTGGAACCATCGGTATAACATGGTGTAAAATCAGCGTACTTGGAGCACAGCAAGTCCCTAAAATGTTGCTGGAAGGCAACAGGGGAAATGTTGTTTTTGGTGTCGAAGCCTAACGAGTTATCAAAGGAAGGTACTTCAAACGACCAAGGAGGAAGGTGTTTAATATACGGAAGAAAGATACAATTGAGGATAACAGAGGAGAAGGCAGGTATGTTTCTAAACCGCACACACAGTGGTGGAGGTTTATTGGGGGGGAAGAGATTTACGTCAAAATTAGGAGATAACAGGAGAGTATGAACCCGAAGAAGATAGTAGGATGTACATATTAGTAGCATGATGCGGAGCCGCGAACAGAGCGGAGACCGACGCGGAAACGTTCTCTGTCTTATACAGAGAGAGCGAGCATATGAGCTAAAGTGCGATGCGAGGCACTAACACAACATAAGTAGATCCCTCGTCACTCGCGTTTTAATCTAAGGACAGTTGAGAGGAGTAAAAAGGAAGCGGACGAGACAGAGCGAGCCACCGCGGACCAGACCTACGTACTTCAGAACAGAGAGAGTACAAAGGCTAGAGCACGTAGGCATAACAACGGGTGAATTTACTCTCTCCTCTTGAATGCATACTTATAGACGCAGTCGAGGTCAATAGGCGGAGAGAGGGAACGGGCGCCAACACTTAGT
>NW_007382355.1:0-519 GCF_000475195.1 Diaphorina citri | reverse complement strand
ATATTTGACTAGTTGCCATCTAAGTTTGTAGTATACATCCATTAACCCACAAGGAAGGATCTACCGTCGCTCATCTAATGCCTTCTGCACTAGCAAAAGAACTAGCATACTCACGTGAGCGCCCGTGGTGAGCACACCGTGGGAGTGTCGAAAGTAGAGATTATTCTTAGGTAGCGGGTTAGAACGGCGAACCACCGCTAGCCGAGAAATGGGCTAGGTTGTGGTAGCGGTTTGGGGATAGGCAGGGCGTCCCATAGAGTTTGCCATTGGATTTTAACGAGTTTAGCGGCGAATGGTTTCAGATCCAGAGGAGAGCAGAGTTTCAAAGGCAAATGAGGGTTTTGTGGATTTCTGGCTGCGTTGTCAATCATCTCGTTTCCAGCTATCCCGGAGTGAGATGGACACCACAGGAACGATATTGTTTTACCACCATCTTTAAGTTTACGCCAGGTGTCGAAAATTTTTGAAACGATAGGGTTGTCCGCGGAATGATTAGATAAAGCACTAAGGGCGCTCTTA
>NW_007382354.1:3828-9195 GCF_000475195.1 Diaphorina citri | reverse complement strand
ATACTATTGAGAATAACAGCGGAGAAGGTAGGTATGTTTCTAAACCGCACACACAGTGGTGGAGGTTTATTTGGAGGGAAGAGATTTACGTCGAAATTGGGAGTTATCAGGAGTGTATGCACTGGATTAAGAGGACAGGAAGCAATCTTAGATACATAGTTCATTGTAAGTTTTTCTCTCCTTAGTGGAAGAGGAGGAACACCTGACTCAACATACAGGCTGTGGACAGGACTAGATCGCAAGGCGCCCGTTGCAATGCGGATACCTAGGTTATGGACCGGGTCTAGTTTTTTTAGCGACGTGTCCCTGGCTGAATTATAAACAATGCATCCGTAATCGAATATTGGAAGAACATATGCTTTGTAGAGGCGCAGCAGGGTCGACCTGCGTACTCCATATTGCTTGTTGGAGACCATTTTGAGTACATTGAGGGCTGACAGGGACCGCTGCTTAACATAATTAACGTGCGGAAGCCATGATAATTTGGAGTCCCAGACTACCCCAAGAAATTTTGTTTTGTCCACAAATTTTAGGGGCCTGCCATCATAGAGCAAAACTGGAGTGGGAGGATTTCGAGAACGTGAGAAATTGATGCACATGGATTTGCTAGGATCGGAAGAAAAGACAAGCCCGTTTCTCTTGGACCAAAGAAGTAAACGATCTAGAGTAGTTTGAAACCGATGGACTAATGTGTCTAGGGACTTGCTTCTTGCAACTACTAGCAAATCATCTATGAATAGCAAACTCCTCATAGGTAGTTGTGTGATTTCAAGTAGATCATCCATAAAAACTATAAAGAGCAAAGGACTGAGAGACGACCCCTGAATGATCCCGTTCTCCAGTAGGAATGTATCAGAAAGGATGCCATTACATTTAACCCTAATGCGTCTATTGTACAGGAACTTGGAGAGATATCTGAGAAGATAACCTGAGATTCCAAGCGTATGCAGTTTCTTCAGAATCTTGTACCTCCACGTCATATCATACGCCTTCTGGACGTCCAAAAACGATGCTATAGTGAACTCTTTGTTCTTAAGTCCCTGGGTCACTTCATGCTCAAGAACAACAAGGTTGTCAATAGTGGACCGCTTGTAGCGACCGCCGCTTTGAAATTTGTTAAGACATCCTTTATTTTCTAGAAACCAAAATAATCTCTTATTAATCATTTTTTCCAGTACTTTACTTGAGCAATTGAGGAGAGAAATCGGCCTGTAGCTGACAGGGATGTGGCGGTCTTTCCCAGGTTTAAGTAAGGGTATGATCGTGGCTACAGACCAAAGAGACGGAAACTTGCCAGAAGTCCATATGAAGTTGTATACGCGAAGGAGGTTTTCTAGGACTCCAGAGGGCAACTGCTTCAGCATAACAAAGGAAATGCCATCTGGACCAGCCGCTTTGGATCCGCAAGACAGAAGACTATTCATCATTTCCTGATAAGAAAAAGGACAGTTAAATTCATCAGTCTTGGAATAATCAAAATCTATGGGAGAGCTTTCACTAGCTGCTTTAAAGGAGAGAAAGTCAGCAGAGTAGTTCGCATCAGAAGATACACTAGCGAATTGCGCACCCAAAGTGTTGGCAATAGATAGACTGTCGTAGAGCAGGAGGGACGGATTATTACGATCCTGAATAGCAGAAATATTTCTGGGGGAATATTTACTTCTCAGTTTACCCATTTTATGAAAGACCTCACCAGAAGACATAGAGTGATCAATTGAGCTAACAAAATCGGACCAGCTTTTCCGTTTCTTAGTTTTCAGCATTTTACGAGCTACCGCTCTGGCTCTCATGAAAGCTATCCTGTTGGCACCTGTTGGATTTCTCCTAAGAGCTCGAAGACACTTGCGCCTCTCAGCTATAACAGTTTTAACTTCGTCGTCCCACCAAGGGACAGGCAGACGGTTGACAGGTAGCTTTTTTTCCGGTATCGCTATGTTAGCAGCATAAAGAATCTTCTTATTGAATTCGGAAATAACTTTGTCAATATCTGGAACGTCACTGAGATCAACATTGAAATTGACATTTTCGCGGAAAAGAGCCCAGTCGGCACGTTTGTAGTTCCAAATCTTCTGAGCAGGGGAGGAAATATTAGCGGCAGAGGTGGGAACTGGAACATTACATGCTAAGATTATGGGAAAATGCCCCGAGAAATGTAAATCGTTATCAACATCAATGTCAAATTCATAGCCAATCGATTAACCTTAAACTCCCGAAAAAATAAATAAAAATGAGACCTCATATCTATTGGACTTTTGTTTTGAAATCGGGTTTCAAAATTTACAAGTGACCAAATTTTGCAATTCTTTGCACGGGTTGTTCATTTCGATTTCACCATTTGCGTTTGCTACCTCTTCAACCCTAGATGGATGCCATTGTGGTGTTGCCCTCAAGAATTATTACCAACTGGAACCGTGGAGGGAGCCCCCTTAGCTCTCTGATCAGGGAGGATGACCTCTGTCGAGGAACTCTCCTGGCCCTTAAGTGGAACCCCAACTTCCAAATCCTGGAAACACTTCCCCTTATGGTAATACGTCTGAACAAAAAAAAATTACCGAACATAACCCTTCTGGAGCCCTCAATTTCAGTGCCTCGTCATCGATCGGCAAACAATATAATTCATAGGAAAAACACAGAATGTAAAATCCTTAAAGCTTAAACTCGTTGCCGTTTCAAAACAATTTGACCATCCGTGTCGAAGTTCTACCCCTTTCAGAAGAATCATATAACGGACAGTGAAAAATCTACATCACGGAATCGCTCCAGAGGGCTCCGACTCAACGCCACTGGATCTCCAAAGAGTGGAACCCTCCGTTTCGGTATCCCTCAAAGTGAAACCCACAGTTTAGCTCGATCCGCAAGGTGAAACCTTTCATTGTCCTCGAAACCCCACAAGATGATAAACCCTCCGATTTGTCTTCGGATTCCCACAGTGAATTAGACTAGTCCCGTCTTGCGGATGGATGGGAAATGCTCGGTCCGGACATGTTCGGTTCATCCAGAGAATCTTTGAGGGACACGGTGCTTGAACGCAACGAAGCGTTACCACAGCAGACGAACTGCTCACGCAACGTCAACGACAAGCTTAAAAGCCAGTTGAAGATGTTCTGCAGAGAGTTAACAGAACAGAATTGCCGAACCTCTTGCGGCAAAAGGCCGGCAAATACGAGCTAATACGGGAGAATGTTGAGGCTGCGGCCAGGCCGTTGCGACCTGAAGGCGGGAACTCCGGCAGAAGAGCCAGGAGCTGGAGAGGTTAGTTTTTCTCCTTTTTTTTACTTTCCTCCTTACTTACTTACTCTCCATGTCGGAAAAACGTCAATATCTGCGCCAGTGTGTTGCAGTTCTTGATTGCGGTTTTCATATGGAAGTGCTATTTACTTTCCTTATCTATAACCTATAGGAAGGGAAAGTATTTTGGCGGGAATTGAGGCATTTTGATGCTGCGTAATATCTAGCACATCCGTGAAAGGTTAAAATGGGCTGTGTTTTCATGAGAAATTTCGGCGGTGCACTAAATCTCTTCTCGTTTGCCGCGTTCAGGAACCGTTCCCTTAGGCCAGCCACTCAACTATCAGGTACACCTGATCGGTGCTACCCTGATAATGGAGTGCCTGCTTGAAAGTTAGGATATTGATTTGGGGGAAACCTTTCTGTGTGTTATTCAGCTTTCTAGGTACTATTGTGATTCTGGGAGGTAGAACTATCGAGAGTGATTGAATGGGATCCATCGGCTTTACTTAATGCTTAAAATTCATCAACTAATCAATCGAATTCCAATCGCAGGCGTGACGTCTGTGAGGCGGAATACGGGGCGGCTTGAAAGAGACAACGAATGTGTCAGAAGACACTGGACAAGTTACGCCAGAACACGTCAATCTAGAAGCCAACTGGAAGAGCGAGTGCCAGAAGCAAAATCAACAACAAGTGTCCGCCAAAGACTCAACGAACATATGACGGAACTTAACGCGCTACGAGACGCTATAAGCGTCTACGACAAGCGCGATGCGCTAAAGGAAGCTCTGCAAGTGCCATTTGGCAGAATTCAACAGAGGTGAAGCAAGACTTTGAGCACGGCGCCTGACGATAAGTTGACCGACGGCAGGAGAGGGCGATTGAAGGGTTACAAAGCCGAACATGCCGGGCGAAGTCCAAGCTGTGCCGAAGCGTCTTTCAGATGAGGCCTGCACGCCCAGAGACGGGATTCCCCGCCCAGAACAAGGTGTGGACCATGGTGACGATGCCTCGCCCGGGCGTGGGCCGTGAGACCCGGCATCTAGCAGTGCCAGTTCCCTCTTCGCGACACCGCAGTGCCCCGCCCAATTCGCAGCCGGGGCACCCTTGCTCCCCTACCGCGGGAGCGACCAGACCGGTAGGCCAAGAGCGATCACCGGCAGGACAGCGCCAAGACGGTATATTTCCCAGGCTCAGGCCCGGACGCTAGCCGCCGGGCCCGAGGAGTAGCGTGTCAGCGGGCGAGATTTCCGGTAGTGTTTCCAAGCATGTGGGACCGGCGGATGTGACCAGCCCCGGGGAGTGGTTGTCGCGTTTATTCTCGGCAGTTCGCTTTGCGGGACGGACCGTTGGGACCCAACCACCGAGTGCGTCAAGGCGGAAGTACATGTTCACGTTGGGGCTTGCAGCTGAGTCCCGGTGGCCTGAACAACTCTGCCAAGAAGTTGCGAGAAGAAGGAGTCGAGAGATTGTATTGTACAGTGGAAAATTAGAGGTGCTTCCCCTCTGGTGGTTGGACCACAGGAAAGCTTTGTGTGTTCAAGGGCGGAAGAGGTGTTTTGTAACTCTCCGATTTCATTAAAAGTTGACATTTTGGAATTAACTCTCTTTCCTGCGTCACATTAATTTTTTACTTTCCTTATCCTATTAGAAGGAAAGTAATGTAATGGGGTCAAATTTTCGATGGTTCAGTTTTTTTAGTGGCCAAACCACGTTTTGAGGTCCCTTAAAAAGCCTTAAATCAAAGTTTTCAGCCATTGGTTATGTGGTGTCTGTCTGTCTGTAAACAAGACTAGTCTCGGAACGGTAAGAAGCTAGAGCTTGAAATTTGGTCATGAAGCTTGTCGAGTGTGACAAGGATGCGAACACAAAACTTTGGGTTAGATCGATGCAACGCTTGGGTGGCATATTCGTGCCGCTTTTGGCGGTTTTCGGTGTAATTCAATAATATCTCGGGAACAGTATGAGCTATAGACTTAAATTTGGTATTTAGTCACAAATGTGACAAGGAGAGTGAGATGAGGGAGGGAGAGAGAAAGAGGAAAAGAGAGGAAGAAACAGAGAAGGAGGGAGAGAGTGGGAAAGAGAGAGGAAAGAATAAATATGCACGGGAAAAGAGCAAACGGAGAAAGAGAG
>NW_007382354.1:0-2261 GCF_000475195.1 Diaphorina citri | reverse complement strand
CCATGACCATGACCTGTCATGCCCTCCGCAACCAGTGTATTAGTTTGATAGACCTTTCTGAAAGTAGACATGGTGAATAAATAGGTGGGCTCAGCCCACGACGCTGTGCTGTGACGAATTGTGCATCCTCAATTTCGCTGGATGTCCTTTATTTTTTTTTTTTTTTTTTTTTAAAAGCCCAGCCTGCGCTTTGATAATGCCGACTAATGTTTTTTGAGCTATTCCCAGTCGCAAGAGTTTACACAGCTTTTTTTATCCACGATGCGCCGTCCACGAAATGTGCCTTTCAAGTTAATCTTTTACTAACATTGAAAATGCTGGTAAGTAATCGCAACGAGACGTGCGTGCGACCTTTTTTGGATCATCTAAAAGAACAGTTGGTACGTTCGCTTACTTTCTATCTGCTCACTTGTTCTTTGACGAAGCCCCAACCACATTGTTTTAACCCTTCCTTTTAGCTCCCCGTTCTCCTCTTCATTATTTAACACTTCTTTACTTATCGAGAGACCAACTCAACCGTTCAGACAAGAGCTCATACTTCTATTTTGAACTTTTGTCGGCGCCATGCTCCTATCCATAGTGGGATGAAAGTCATAGCGTTCCATAAGTAATGTGAACGAGAGGGGTCGTACGATCTTGTGTACTATAGCTCACACAGTATGACAACATGCACACACACATTACATACATAATAGTCATTTTCTTTAGAACTGACTTATACCTCCTAAATAAATAAGTTTGAACCCTCTCCGCCTTTCTCCACCCTTAGACGCCTTTTCAAACAAACCGCTGTCAACTAGATAATAAGCGGAAGTTACTATTAGACATCTAAGCAGTCACAAACTTGTCTTGTGCTTAAAGCTAAGGTATACAAGGAAATTAAGGACAAAACCCATGAGTGTAAGAGAGGAAGAGACTAGTAAGTGCGATTGCAATCCCCTCGAGTTTCAGATGGAGTGTGACCCCCGAGCAGCAGTTTAAATGAGGAAATACTCAGAGCTTCTAGAGGAATATAATTGAACCAGCACGACACTCCGGCTAGACATGTTCGATAACTATACAAAAGTAACAATCACCCGCCTGTTGTGGTCATAGGTGTGATATGGGATATAGGATATAACAAAACGTATTATAAGTCCAAGGCATGTTTAACTTAGAGTGATCCGCAATAAATAGTCCTTTTAAAGTCTTTTCCACCACAACCGCCTCAGACAGAGACAGGATAAAAAATTTTTTTTTTCTTATTATTAAACAGTAGGTTTTGTTAGATTATAAAGTTCCCTAAGTATTAATTCTTAATTAAATCTTATAATAGTCTGAACCAACTAAACTAAATAAACCTTGTTGCATACTTTTTACCATATTTTGTCAAGTTCGTCGCACCCTCGGAGGGGTAGGTAGGGAGGCGCGGATGTTGGCATGCAGATGACAGGACAGGATGTGGAGGACGGTAAGAGGATCGCCACAGCGGCAAGATGGCGGTGGGGTTCTTTTGAAGAGAAAGCTGTGGGTGGCTCGAGTGTGACCGATCCTCATGCGACATATAACAACCTCTTCATATCTGTTGTCCCTATTAGAAGATCCCCAGTCCTCTATGACTGGTTTGACTCTTTTCAGTTTGTTGGGGATAGGTAGGGTGTCCCATAGCGCTTGCCATTTGGTTTTAGTGAGTTTAGCGGCAAATGGTTTCAGATCCAGCGGAGAGCAGAGTTTGAGTGGCAGATGAGGATTAACAGGATTCCTGGCAGCATTATCAACAAACTCATTACCGGCTATCCCGGAGTGAGAGGGACACCACAGAAAAGAAACCGTTTTACCATAGTCTTTCAGCTTACGCCAGGTGACGGAAATTTTTGCAACGATGGGGTTGTCTGAGGTGTTATTAGATAAAGCAGTAAGGGCGCTCTTAGAGTCTGAGATTATTAAAAAGTGGGATGAAGGAAGGAATTTCAAGTGCTCCAAGCACAGATGGATAGCGATGAGCTCGGAGGAGTATACACACACCACCTGGTTAAGCGAGGTCGACAAAACAATAAGGTTATTAATGCTATAGGCACAACTTGTACCGTTGACAGACTTGGAACCATCGGTATAACATGGTGTAAAATGAGCATACTTGGAGTACAGCAAATCCCTAAAGTGTTGTTGGAAGGCAACAGAGGAAATGTTGTCTTTTTTGTCGGAGCCGAGCGAATTATCAAACGTAGGTACATCGAATGACCAAGGAGGAAGGGGTTTAATGTAGGGCAGAAAGATACTAT
>NW_007382353.1:6194-9196 GCF_000475195.1 Diaphorina citri | reverse complement strand
TAGATCGTGATCACATCCCCAGAACTCGATACCATAGGTCACCAGACTTAGGAAGAGGGAATGATAAGTAAGTAGAGCAGAAGCTTCGTCAATATTAAATCTGGTTGACCTTATTGCAAAGAGTGCTGAGTGCAGGCGAGATACTAGCTTATTAATATGAGGTTTCCAGCTCAGTGATTGATTTATAGTAACGCCCAGGAATTTGGTCTCTTCAACCATTGTAATTTTTAAGTTGTCAATGTTGATAGTATCATCAGAATGATCCCCACTAGAAAAGTTAATGAAAACTGTTTTATCGTTTAGGGACAAATGGTTTACATGAAACCAACCATGGATCAATGTCATTGCTACATGACATTCGTCCATTAGCGCGTGGGTGTCATTCGATGATACTAATATTGAGGTATCATCTGCATACAGGGTGAGTTGTAGGTATGGGAATGCAAGGACTAGATCATTAATATAGACTAAGAATAATATAGGGCCTAGAATACTTCCAGTTGGTACGCCTGATAATACTTCTAACCTGTTGGACATATAGTGATTTGTTTCCCCGTCTTCATCTCGGGTTATTGATACGTACTGTGATCTTTTTGTGAGGTAAGTTTCGAACCATGTTAGGGAAGTTCCTCTAATGCCGTATATCTCCAGTTTTTTTAGCAGAATACCTATTTCTAGACATTCAAATGCCTTTGTCAAATCACAGAAGATGCCTATGGTTGGCCTCCTCTGTGATAGACTTTGGTAAAGGTTAAACAGGAAACTGGAAATGGCATCGGCAGTAGATGATTCAGGTTTGAATCCAAATTGTTCGTAAACCAAAATAGCATGTTTTTGTAGGTACGACATTAGTCTTCGCTTCACCAACTTTTCCAACAGCTTAGAAAATACTGGTAGCAGTGAGATTGGTCTGTAATTTTTTGGGTCTGAGCGACATCCCTTTTTATAAATTGGACACACTTTTGATATTTTGAATTTTTCCGGGAA
Source organism: Diaphorina citri (assembly GCF_000475195.1). Lineage (NCBI taxonomy): Eukaryota > Metazoa > Arthropoda > Insecta > Hemiptera > Psyllidae > Diaphorina > Diaphorina citri. Next base: position 8,209 of record NW_007382353.1, on the reverse strand, counting down.
AATGCCCTCTTCAAAGGAAGCATTAAAGATGTTTACTAGTGGCGGTGCCAATGAAACTATATTATGTTTGATTAAACCCAACGGTAAATCATCCCACCCAGTAGATTTGGTATTTTTTAAAGTTTTTACTGTTTTCACCACCTCGCCCATCGAAGTACAACGTAAGTTGAATAACTCGGCTGACACAATATTGGGCATAAATTGTGAAGGTTTTTCCTGAGAAGTGGCATCCTCGCCGGACTTGGCAACTGTCTGGAGGAAATTATTCAGACCGTTGGCAAGATCCTCAGGCTGGCTTACTGTTTGACCATCCACTTGTAACTCTGAAATGTGTTTGTTATTTTTCTTAGATCGACCAGTATATTGATTCAGGACTGTCCAAGTCACGCGAGATCTTTGGTTTGGGTCCGCGTCCTTGATTTTTTTCTTATTGTCGTAGATTTTCGCTTCCCTGATAACATTTCTCAATATTTTTGTGTAGCGCTTATAATAATCTTTAAATACTATGTCATCAGTCGTTCGACTCAATCTGAAAAGCTGATTTTTTATTTTGCATGATTTTTTAATACCTGTCGTTATCCATTTCTTATGATAGTGATGTTTGACAGTATTTGTTTTGAATTGAAAACAACTATCAAAAATTCTTAAGATTTTATCATAGAATGCATCTAGTTTATTATTAACCCCGTGAGTGTTGTAAACTTCCGCCCAGTTTTCGTCTAGCAGTTTCTCGGAGAATCTGGCTTTATGCTCGAGGGTAAAGCTCCTAGACTGGAATTTTTTTATTTTAGGTGGTGGCTCTGAAAGAACAATTGTCACTAGTTGACAGTGATGATCTGAGAGACCGCTTTTCAGATTAAGAGGACGACTAATATCAGTGTCAGTGCATACATTTGTAAATATATTATCAATACAAGTTGCCGAGCTATCAGTCACCCGAGTATGTGCATTTATCAGAGGTACCAGGTTGAACGAGTTAAGAATTCCTGTAAACTCCGCGGTCACAGGAGATAGAACTAGAATGTTTATGTTAAAGTCGCCCATTAGAAATATATTCCGGGTGTGTACCTCGCCTAGCAACATATCCAATTTTTCCAGGAATGTCATAAGATTTGATCTCGGGTTGTTTGATCTGTACACACATATGAATACCGAGTTTGATTTTTTGTTTTCTACTGCACAGAATTCAACAATTCAACTGCACAATAAGACCTTGTTTTAACTGCGGAAGTAAAGGGACTTAGGTTTGATAGAGGGAACTGTAACTGCTCTGGTCTTATCGTCCCGAAATCGAAGAGAGAAGGAAGACAGGAGATAGGAGAAAGCCAGCCGTTCGAGAACGAACATTATCCCATCAGGTATAAAAATCCGCCCCGGGGCGGGAATCGAACCCGCGGCCTAGCGCTTACCCAACTAAGCGTAACTTAGTGGTGTAAAGGGACTTTCAGTCCATTTTGCAGGATAAATCAAGAGTATACTTTTCAGTAAGTCCGCTCGAGATTGATATTAGAACGTATTCCAGAAATAAGTGAAGTATGTCCGGGAATCTATTATATAATAAGAAAATGGTATAACTATTCTAGTATTTCCTGTCTGTGAAAGATAAAGGGTTCCGTTGTAGTTACCCCAGGGGCCTGTTGATATACATGTAACATTAGTATGGGTTGATGCCCGCCAGACGGCTAGGTGGTAATCGCCTGAAAACGATGATGATTATGTGTGGGTCCCTGTGAGATCCACAATCTGAGTACTACTTTGGTACCTCTTGGTGTAAGCGAGAAGAAGTGAACCTCTAATAATCGGTGGTAAATTGATTGAGTGTAATCGGAACTGTATGAGATTGTTGTTATGTAGGCAAGTCTGTGGATCAATCTGATAAATAATATAGGGATACTATGGTATGGGTTGTAGGTTGTAGTCCGTATGAAGAGACTATAATAGTGAACCCGAGTAGTGTCCAGTTAAGGTGAGGTGACTATTGCATGTCGATGATTGTAATCGGTGGGAGTCGTAGT
>NW_007382353.1:0-1412 GCF_000475195.1 Diaphorina citri | reverse complement strand
AGGTTTGACAGAGGGAACTCGCCTCCCGAAAGCGAAGAGAGAAAGAAGACAGGATAGGGAGACAGCAGTGGCGTAGCGTGTATGTATGGCGTGTATGGCGGCCATACAACTCAAAAGTTCACTCTAATGCCCATAAATATTAATGGCATGTACTGTGATGGGACTTGGTAGACCTGTGCATGAGCCCTACACTTGAATTTAGACCACGCTAGGCCACTGGGAGAAAGCCAGCAGATGAGGTTCCGAGAACGAACCTCATCTGTTTAGGATCAAATCGGCCCCGGGCGAAAATCGAACCCTCGACCTTATATAAAGCAGACACGCTACTCTCCAAGCTAACTAGACATGTGAAATTTATTCCGGTCACTCAGACTATCTGACAGACCTCGGGAAAGCTCCGGCACAGACATTTTGACGCTCTGAAGCTATGGGTGTGTTTTTCATTCTATATCTATGGTTTTTCATTCCGACGCGGGTACGATGCGAACCCGACGTGAAGTGACGCGTGTTTTTCATTCCACTTCCCCTACTTTAGCGTCAACGCTGCGTCTTAAATCCCTGATGCCACTCTCGAGTAGCTTCGGTTCCGCCATTTTGTAATTGTATGGAGGGAAGTTTCCATCTTTCATCTATTTATGTTTCGTAATTTCTCCGCTGGATGTCATGTTTGTGGGTTTCCACAATTTTTACCCCCACTCCTGACGCAGAGTTAACGTCGAGTGACGCCGCGTCGATGCGGCGGCGTGGCGTAGGAATGAAAAACAGGCCTCATGACTAACATGATGTGGTTATAAGACGGTGATAAGATAAGATAAGATAAGATAAGATTTCTTTTTTATTGTATAAGTCGCCACTAGGGCATTACAATCATGATAAATATAAATATATATATAAATATAAATATAAACAATACTTAACAAAATAAAACGTAATGTAGAATTACAATGTCAATGTTAATAGGAACGAAAAGTATTCCTCCTTTGTGTAGGGGCTGATCTCCAGCAAAAGATCACTGACTTTAGATCTGAAATAGTTCATGTCCTCCAGTTTTAAAGCTGAAGGCAGGGCGTTGTAGAAGCATTTTCCTTCGTAGAAAAAGGAGTTGTGTTTTGTTAATTTGGGCGTTATGAGGTCACGCTTCCGCCTCGTTGGATATCGGTGATCTTTTACTGGATACCAGTCATCCTTTTTCTTATGAATGAGTAGTAGAAGTCGAAATATATACAGTCCATATACAGTGTGTAAACCCTTAGATTTAAAGATTGTTCTACAGGATGTTCTATAGCTCAATTTATAAATAATCCGTAGCGCTTTCTTCTGAAGCACTAGGATGTTATGTAGATCGTGATCACATCCCCAGAACTCGATACCATAGGTCACCAGACTTAGGAAGAGGGAATGATAAGTAAGTA
>NW_007382352.1:3845-9196 GCF_000475195.1 Diaphorina citri | reverse complement strand
TTTCTAGCCATAACTTTTCTACTATGTAAATTTCATAATTATGTTTATGGACACCCAAATGTAACAGTACACACTGATCATCAGCCTCTTGTGAGTATTATGAAAAAAGACTTGTACAAAATAAAAAACAATAGACTTAAAAGATTAAAATTGAAACTTTTTCCATACAGATTTGAATTGAAATATTTACCAGGTAAATACATGTATATTGCCGATTATTTATCACGTAATTTTGTCAAGAACAAGCAGGATGATGATAAAACAATGAGAGAGATGGTCCATATTGTAGGCAATTGTCTAATTACCTTCAACAAAAACAAATTTGAGGAATTCAAAGACTATTCTCTTTGTGATGAAGTATTATCTAAGATAATTGATTGGTATCAAAATGGTTGGCCAAAAGATGGTTCAAATTTTGTTGGTGAACTACAACATTTCTATAAGCTTAGACATGATATTACTGTAGAGTATGATTTAGTTTTTTACAATGAAAAACTTGTTGTACCAAAGAATTTTAGAACCTATATAATGAAATTAGCACATGAAGGTCATTTGGGGTTTTCAAAAATTAAAGATCAGTTGTGTAATAGATTTTATTGGCCAGGAATAAAGTCAGATCTAATGAATATGGTTCTATCATGTGAGGTATGTCAAACTTATCAGAGATCTAAAATGAAGGATCCTCTAAATACCCATGTAATTCCAGATCTCCCTTTTGCTAAAATAGCCATGGATTTTTGTGAACTAAATAACAAAAATTATCTTATCATTGTAGACTATTTTTCTCGCTGGATAGAATTATTTGAAGTACCCAATAAAAATGCTGAAACAGTTGTAAAATGTTGCAAGGAAGTCTTTAGTAGGTTTGGCATACCACAAGAAGTAATCTCAGATCATGTACCTTTTGATAGTTATAAGTTCAGAGAATTTGCTAAAGATTGGAATTTTGATGTAACTTTTTCAAGTCCCTATCATAGTCAGAGTAACGGACTTGTAGAGAAATCAGTAGGTATAATGAAAAATATGATGAAGAAATGCAATGAAGATGGTACTGATATACATATTGGGTTAATAAATTACAGAAATAGTACTGTAGCAGGGACAAAGTTCTCACCAGCCCAATTGTTATTAAGTAGACAGCTGAGATCCAAAATTATGGTTCATAAAAATGATCTGACACCTAATGTGGTACAGACTCCATCATCAGTATTTGAAAAAGAAAAGGTTAGGCAAGAAAAATATTATAATCAGAGGGCTCTAAGAAAAGAAACTGTTTTCCAAGAAAAAGAAAAGGTGTTAGTTCAAAATATCAAAACTAAGAAGTGGGAAAAGGCTATTATAATAAAGAGACTTGAAAATCCTAGATCATATTTGGTTAAAATTCTAAGTAGCAACAAAGTTTTTATTAGAAATACCAAGTTCATAAAAAAGTTCCATAGTTTCCATTATGATGATTATTCTAATAAAGCAGATAATTCATATGAATACAATGAACTTGATAATCAAATTAATAGATCAAGAAGTAATGATACAGATCTGAATAGGAATGATCCAAATAGACAGGATAACTCTTCTGAAATTCAAAGCTCTGGTGGAAATCGGTTTCAGCCACAGAATAGTCATAGCCAGGTACCTAGAGTAAATGCTAGAGAAGAAAATCCTTCAAGAATTGATAATAGAACCAGGTCAGGAAGGGTTATTAGAGCTCCCAATAGATATGGATATCAAGAGCAAGACAATTCATACAGAACCAGGGCTGGAAGGGTTATTCGACCCCCTAATAGACTAAATTTGTAATGTACAAGTTTAAAATATGTAATTTTTCTTTCATAACATTTATCTGTCAATGTTTATGTTAATTATGTACTAAAAAGGTGGAAAGGTACTCATTTTTGTTGTCTTTTTAAGTTTAAATTATTGTAATTTTTTATAGTACCAATGAAACTAGCATTTTTTTATATTACTTTCTATTTTTCAATGTAAACTTAAATAATATATCATATTAAGAATAAAGGTAATATGTAAAATACTGGGTGGTAAAAAAAAAGAAAAGAAAAGGAAGTTGTTTGGGTTGGTGTATAACAAACGGGCCCTTTTGTGTTTCACATCACAATCGGGCCTATTTGAGGAAGTACCTAAATTATGCGTTATGATGAGCGGGACTTTTTGGGTGACGTTTTTGTTGTGTTTTCAATAAAAAAATAATTAATTAATAATTAATAAAAAAGTTGACAAAAAATATTAAAAATGATCATAAAAGAAAATCGTCTTTTATTTTATTAATTACATGTATACCCAATAAAACATTCAGCTCCTGAGGATCTATGCACAATCTTAAATCCCCATTACTTTTTTCAACACATACCAAATTTGATACCCATTCACTAGGTTCATCACATTCAGTGATAATTCCCTCTCTTATATTATGTATACATATCTAAAGTTTCTTATTTCAACTTCTCTTTAATTTTAATAGGTACCCTTCGACATGGATTAGCTACCGGGACAGCTGAATCTTTCAATTTCAATGAGGTAGTACCAGGAAATGCACCTAGACCTGTAAATACATCTTTTTTATACTTAGAAACAAATTGTGCTTTCTCCTTTGCTAGCTCATCATGTTCCTGAAAAGTTAATAGTACAATACACAAATATGTACTATTTTGAAGTTAATGATGGTTTTTAAACCAAGAAGGACAATGTCTGATTTACAAATGTAAAATTCTTCCTGAGGTACAATGTTGTTTTTCTTACATTCAGCTGAAAATTTACCAACTGGCTTTATCGTACTACCACCAAAAGCTACAAATTTTGCATGAGTTTTTTCAAAACGTACACTGAATTCATTAACCAAAAATTCTGGTATGATGTTTACACAACTACCAGTGTCCACCTTGAACTTAACAGGTACATTGTTTACATAAATTATAACAAAAAGTTCTTTATCATCATGAACATTACAAATTTTCATTTTCAATGTATTTATGTTGAACCGGTTGAATTCTTCTTGAATTCCATGAATTTCATTACCATTTGCATTACTCATTGAATGCTCAGCTTGCTCAGATTTCTGATTCCGAGGTTTTCTTCTGCAACACACATTGAAATGTCCAAATTGACCACAATTCCTACATTGTTTACCATATGCTGGGCAACTCCTCACTGGATGACTTGTATTACATCTGTTACACTTGTTGTACACAAACCTTGGTTCATTATTTGCAGCATACTTTGGTTCATTATTTACAGCATGGTTGTACACAAACTTGGGTTCATTATTCACAGCATGAATTGTTGTTGGTATCTGGTTTCCAATAGAATAGAATAGAATATACCCTGCTTATACTGCCAGAATGAGACTGAAAAGTCCCTTTACTCCCGCAGTCTAAGCAAGGTCTCATGTATTTGGTACAATATTTTCAAAAATAAATTACAATAGACCCTTGCTTAAATTAAAAAAAAGAGAATATTTACCTCCCTGAATGGCCATAACTTTTTTGCTGATTAATATTTTCAAAGTCCCAATAAGAAAATGCTAAGAATATGTATTAGAAGAAAATTTTTAAAAATTCCACTAATAAAAAATTCATCTTTTTTTGTGAACATGAATTTGTAGATAGACCCCCGTTCAGAGAGGAAGAGAGAACTATTCTCGCCCAATGTATCATCCGTTAGGGTGTGGTACTTCAATTGGTGGACACCCTGTATACATATCTGTGTAGACCTAGTGGTTGACCATGTCTCAATTAGTGTCGAACCCAATAAACCATCTGGTATCACTTATCTCAGCTGTGCCCAAAATCTGGTTGTCCCAAACGCTGAATAATAGCTTAAGCTATATGTAACTAAATCTAATATACTGGAAAAAAGCATATTTTACATATTATCATAAGAAGTCCATATTTATTTATTTTACATATTATCATAAGAAAACCAGTGAAGAGTAAAAGTTATTTTCATATTTAGATACTCATAAGAAGTCACTTGAAAACGCCACAAATGACCGCAGCTACTTATCCCAGGAAAAGTGTTTTTGGGGTCCTTGTATGTCCGATCGTTCCTTGAATTCAAAGATCAATTTAATGAAAACATTGGGATTTAGTTTATGAGGAGAATTTTTTCGTACTTATCATTGGATAATGATTGAGTAGAATTGATTTTTTTGGGCTGTTTGGAGCTGCCCCACAATATATCATATGTCAGAAAGAGCCCGTTTGGGGCCCCCGAACAGCTGATTTGATACCGCTATCCACGTTTTAGTGGATTGCTGGTTGCACGGTTTGAGACTCTCGAGCACTATAGTACAGTTGAGAACCGCTGAAGACATGAGATGCGGCATATACCTGCTATGTCATCTTTACACTAATGAACTCATCATCATTTAGATCTATCACTAAATGACTATAGCACTCTTTATATGACTATATCACTAAATGACTATCACTGTATGACTGGCGGTGTCATTCCATGTAGCGTTGCCATGGCAACCACCACGTGGATTTGTTTATGTGTCATTTTGTAGAATCAACATCCCGAATAGAATTCTATCTCTATTCCGAACTATCCTTACTATCCATCAAAGCCCGATTCCCATTCCCTCATACACGCTGGGACCTCAGCAGTTAGGCTCATTTCACACTGAGCGGATTTTTACCGCCTGCAAAATCCGCGATTTCTTTCATACACAGCGGTTTACATTTACGTAGGTAACACTTCAAGAAATTAAAAATTATTATCAATATTCCTTACATCACAACACTTCTAATATGACTACTGCTGCAGCGGGGAAAAAACCGCGATCGCGGGTCTAAATTTCTGCGGACGTCCAGCGGATCCGCAGGGAAAACGCGCGGATTTCACTAGAATACCGCTGTGTGTGAAAGGACTCATTAAACACTCATTGACTAGGCGGAAAAAAACGAGAGCGGAATCCGCCGCGGTAAAATCCGTCAGTGTGAGATGGCTGGTCTTCCAGTTCCCTCCACAAATTTGGAGCCGATTGCAATATTTTCATTACTAGTATAGCGCACTCGCCATAATCTGTAGTAATAGAAAGTAAAAAAGGCCGCTTCATTTTACGGCACTGCCGGGTACCTTCTGTGTATGGTGCTGGTTGGGAATCGGGATGTTTTTTTATGTTTGTTTCATCACTAGTTTGTTCCTAAACAAACAAATAAGACAAACACTCTATTCTCGTTGAGAACCGCAAGTTTCAAACCCATTCTAGTCGTATTCTATAAATTCTATGCTATATATTCGTTCTACTCTGAAGGTGTGTGCAGCGATGTGCCAATCGTAGTTGAAATTTTTGAGAGTAGCCTGGGTTAGGAGGGTGAATGGTAGGATTGCTT
>NW_007382352.1:0-3327 GCF_000475195.1 Diaphorina citri | reverse complement strand
GGATAATGCAAAGAGATAACCTACTCATAGGTATTGATTACTACACTCAATTTGTGGAGTGGGGAAACGTATTTGATTTAGAACGAACCTATGCTTTGTGGAAACCTTTATTTGGGAACCGTCCTAAGTGGGACCAAAAATATCACTGTTAGAAAACAGTGGCGGCTCAGGAAAATGACTTTAATACTGTTGTCTCGTTGATGCACATTTCAGAACGAGATCATCGGAGAAGCTTGCCTAGCACGCGGCACTTATAAAACTTCAAAGATTGAAAAACCCTCATGACGTCAGCAGTGTGGATTCGCTGCTACCCCCGTTTTATTCACCAGTCAAACTTGAGCACAATAAACTCGCTGAGGGATTTCGAGGAAAAATTCGGATAGAACTGTTCAGGTCTAATTTTGAGCTAGCTTCCAAGACAGTCTAAAGCCTGAATAAAGAGACATGCAAATGAAGGGATATTTGGAATCCTGTGAGCAAACCTTTTGATGCACCAGTTGGATAAAAGTATCCCCCGGAAAGTGGAGGATAAAAGAGGAACCTCTTACTCTGTGTATTTGAGAGTCCATGGTCTGGGAACTATCTAGTTTCTCTGAAGGGTAGGAGACAGTTCAAGCTAGGAAATACGTTCGATACTCATGTTATGCCCACTTGAGTATTGAAAACCTCTCTGGGTACGGTTTTCCTTAGGGAAGTTTTTGTTTTAGCCTTAGGGTACCTACTTATTTCTGTTGTAATTTTCTTTGTGTTTGGGTTGTATATAACAAACGGGCCCTTTTGTGTTTCATATTACAATCGGGCCTATTTGAGGAAGTACCTATTTGAGGAAGTACCTAAATTATGTGTGATGATGAGCGGGACTTTTTGGGTGACGCTGTTGTTGTTGTTGTTCAATAAAAAAATAATTACCTACCTAATTAATAAAGTTGTCAAAAAATATTAAAAATGATCATAAAAGAAAATTGTCTTTTATTTTATTAATTACATGTATACCCAATAAATCATGGCGCAGTCGTGAACACCTCTTGTGGAAAATTGTAGTACAAGCTCCTGTTGTGGAAAACCTGTTGTGAAAAAACCTATTGTGGAAACAATGGCTTCATATAACAAGCCAAACACTCTGAACATCACAGAAGGTAATGTGATAGAAAATTTTAAGAAGTTTAAGCAGGAAGTTGAAATATATTTTACAGCTACTGAGACATATGAGAAACCTGAAAAGGTACAGACAGCAAGGTTGCTAAACCTGATGGGCGAAGAAGCCTTACGGGTGTATAATACATTTGGATTGCCATCCGATGAAGAGACGGTAGAATCTATTCTACATCAGTTTGAACAGTACTTATCACCTAAAAAAAATGAGATCATGGAACATTTCAAGTTCTTCAGCTGCAAACAAAAAGAATCAGAACCGTTCATTGAGTATTTAACCAGACTAAAAAGTCAATTGAAGAATTGTGACTTTGGTGATATGGAGGAGAAGTTGTTAAAGACGCAAATTATCCTTGGACTTTTTGATCCTGAGATGCAGTCAAGACTGCTACGGGAAGATACAACACTTAAGAAAATTATCAATTATTGTCAAGCATGTGAAGAAGCAGAACATCATAAACGTGAGTTACAAAATGAAACTGATAAAGTGTTCTCAGTGTCAACTGATAGAGTTCAGAGGAATATTGGTAAACAGTTTATCTGCAATCGCTGTAATAGGAATCATACCTATAGAAATTGTCCAGCATTTGGAAGACAGTGTAACTTATGCAAAGGCTATAACCATTTTTCTGCCTGCTGTAAGAAAAAGAAAAGTGATGTTAATCAAGATGTGAATCAAGTGAGTCATGCTGATGAAGAGGAAGGTTTTGATATAAATAGCATCGGTGTGTTGGATATTACGGACAGTGGATGGTTTGAGACCATCATAATTAATGGTGTCAATATAAGATTTAAAATTGACACAGGAGCTAGTGTGAATGTTATCCCGGAAGATATGGTTCAACAATTGAATGTTAATATATCCAATTCCAAAGTGCAACTAGAAGGTTTTGGGGGCCATATTGTTCAACCACTTGGAAAATTTGTTGCTGTGTGTGAATCCAAATTTGGAACGTCAGAGGAGCTGTTTTATGTTTGCAAGTGTAAAATTCCATTATTAAGCATGAAGAGCAGCATTCATCTTAAACTTCTTGCACAGAATGAAGTACTTGATATAAATTTGATCAGTAAAGAAGAATTCATCAAGCAAAATGAAGTTGTATTCAAAGGATTAGGTGCATTTCCAGACATCTTTTCTCTCAAGTTGAAATCTGATGCTGTTCCTGTTGGAAAAATGGCACGCAGAGTGCCATTCAAAATCAAAGAAAAGTTAAAATCCACTTTGAATGAATATGTAGAAAGGGGTATCATTACACCCTGTGAGGCAGGTGAGTGGGTATCAAATTTAGTATGTGTTGAGAAGCCAAATGGTAAATTAAGACTTTGTATTGATCCTCAAGAATTAAACAAAAATCTGTTAAGAGATTATTATGAAGTTCCAACACTAGATGAAGTCAGGTTTGCCTTGTCAGATAAGAAATTCTTTTGTGTATTAGATATAAAAGATGGTTTTCATCACATGGTTTTAGACGAATATTCCAGCAAACTTTGTGCATTCTCGACACCATTTGGTACTTTCAGGTATCTCAGAGCTCCATTTGGTCTTAATTGTGTTACGGAAATGTTTAGCAAAAAGGTTAACCAATACTTTGGACATATAGAAGGGGTATTCATTTATGTTGATGACATAATATGTTCAGCTAACACAATTGAAGAGCTCAATCAAATTCTTGAGAAAGTCATATCAGTAGCAAAAGAAAAAAATGTGATATTCAATAGTGATAAGTTGCAGTACTTTGTTAAAGAAGTTAAATATGTTGGATCGATATTTTCAGAGGGAACTGTTAGACCTGATCCCGAAAGAATTAGGGCTATCCTTGAAACTAAGAGCCCAAGTTGTAAAAAAGAGTTGCAATCATACTTGGGAATGATTAATTTTATTAGAAGTCACATTCCTAATCTCTCTGAAATAATATCTCCGTTAAGACAGTTACTTAAAAATGATGTAATATTTCAATGGGATGAGTCCCATGAGAAAGTTTTTTTAAACATTAGAGAACTTATTTGTAAAAATACTATTCTTACTCAATTTGATTTTCAGAAACCAATAACAATTCAAAGTGACTGTTCTCGAGATGCAATAGGGGGAACACTCTTACAAGATAACAAACCAATAGTATTTGCTTCTAGATGTTTATCTGAGACAGAAATTCAGTACGCTCAAATAGAAAAGGA
>NW_007382351.1:6201-9196 GCF_000475195.1 Diaphorina citri | reverse complement strand
TAGTGGAAGATCTGTTCCCTAGACACAACAACACAGCATGGGTCACTCCGAATGTCCTGGAAGGAGAAATTCCTCTCTTTACCTTGGACGAACTCGTAGAGGCTGTCGATAAGATGAAGCCAGGCAAAGCTCCTGGGCCAGACGGACTGCCAACCGAGGTTATTAAGCTCCTGGTTCTTTCTGCACCCTCGTACTGCTTGGACATGTTCAATGCTCTGCTGAAGAATGGACAGATACCGACTACCTGGAAAGTTGCCAGGCTTGTTTTGCTAGAGAAGCCCAAGAAGTCACCAAATGATGAAGTCTCGTACCGGCCCCTATGCTTGCTCAATCAACTAGGCAAGTTAATGGAACACTTGTTGAGAGCCAGACTGGAGAAAGAAATAGAAGACAGAGGAGGTTTATCTAGCCGACAGTATGGTTTCCGCAAAGGAAAGTCGACAATCGATGCTGTTCACCGAGTCATGGAAATTGCGGCCGGCGCAAAGGCCAGAAACGAGGCATGCGTCATGGTGGCGCTGGATATCAGGAATGCCTTCAACTCCGTGTCTTGGGCGGGAGTCCTGCGCGAGCTGGAGATGAGACAAGTATCACCCTACCTGCTTAGAATGATGCAGAACTATTTCACGGACAGGTATATTGTCATAGACGATTCAGACATGCAGCGGGGCACGCGCACGGGAGATGGAGGAGAAGAAGAAGAAGATGCCACGCACTCGGAGAACATGGTGCAGCTGAACAGCGGAGTACCACAAGGTTCAGTGGTTGCTCCGTTGCTGTGGAACCTGTACTATGATCCTCTCCTTAAACTGAACGTCCCTGAGAAGACGGAGTTGGTCGCCTATGCCGATGATCTGGTCATGTTGGTGTCCGGGACAAGCAACCAAGTCCTAAAATCAAAAATAGAAAGCACGGCAGTCATTCTAAAACACTGGCTGGAAGAAAGAATGTTGCAACTAGCACCTCAAAAGACAGAAGCCATCATGCTAGTAAACAAACGAAGCTTGCCAGGCCTGAGCATCGACATAGGCGGAACCATGGTTTCAACCTCCAGCAGTTTAAAGTACCTGGGCGTTACTCTAGCCACAAACATGAGGATGACCAAGCACGTGATAGCAGTGGCGGACAAAGCGGAGAGAACAGCTCTTGCTCTGGGTCGACTCATGAGGAACGTAGGTGGACCCTCCTCTATGACCCTAAGTAAAGCACCTAGGCAAAGATCGACCATCCTAATGCGTCCTCCATTCTCTATTGTTCAACATGACATAATCCATAACGCAACCTGTCCTCCATAGCACCATGAATATTACTTGAAACCTATTAAAACACCTGCTAAAGCAAGCACTAGATTGACACCTACATAAGTATCCATTTAAACTCTACAATATGTATACCAATGACATAAAAACGAACACTTGTCAACTCCTTGCTGATATCCCATTAAATGGTGTATGATAGTGTGTCCCGAAAAAAAAAAAAAAAAAAATAGCATCTCCACCTTTAGATAGAGAAAAGAAGAAAATTCTATTAGAGGCACCACTTACTCTAATCCAAACCTAAAGATGGTTGATTTTTAGGTATGAAGTGTAAACCCTTAAGTCGGGACCTAGACGCAACTCGAAAACGATCGTCAATGACTAGAGGGAGGATAGAAAAAAGAGAGACAAAGTACGAAGAAAAGAAGCACAAGAAAAAGATAAACAAGTCCAAAAGACACATATAGTATAGAAGGAAGAAAGTGAAATCCAATAAGATAAGTCTAGAGAAGGTAGGACAAGTAAAAGGTTCAAGGAACGCATAGTTGTATGTAAAGTAGGACACATAAGAACAACAGGAGAACAGGTGAGAAGTATTCACTAGTAGGTTAGCCACTTATAGAAGAATACCCTATAAAAGTAAGCCAGTAAAGTCACGAAAGACAGAACCCGTGAAAAAGACAAACAAATTAAACGATAGAACCCGTGAAAAGACAAAAAGTACATAAAAAGTACAAAGTAAAGGTCTTTAAAGGAAGTTTTGGTGGTCTTGCGTAGTAGAGATTGAGCCGTTTAGGGAAGTGGAGGAGAGAGGTGGGCGACCTTGAGGAAGCGTAGTTAGTTGGGATTACCAAACTTCAAGCCCTTCGGATTTGGATTGAAGGATCCCCCGGATATAGAATGCGTGCCGCGCGCTTCTAACAACGAACTCTTGGTCAACCACCTCACTCTTCCAAGCCCCAGATTGGAACATAAAAACTGAATAAGCCACCAAAAAGTCCTCAACAGACAGATTATATAGAGGACAAAAGCAAGGTTGAGGAAAACAAAGTATTAACGGAGTTAACTCAACTCACTAAGACCTGGTAAAAAGACCCGAAAGGTCGTACGTTCAGCAGTTTAACAGTCCCAAATCCGACTGAGACTATAGAACTACCGTAGAAAGAGAAAGTAAAGACTTTGCACACGTACTCTTGTCGCAACACGAGACCTGACAAGCCAGACAACCGTCATTAACGTGAACCAGCAGTGCAAAGAAAGACTAGGCAAAGTCCTTGCACGGTTTCGATGGGCACAGGACAGTCTCGGACGCGACAAGACATACAGTTCAGAGGCACAACAGCCTCCCTGGGTGCCAAACTACATCCCTTAGTTGGAAGACCAGGTAACGGGACACAGCATCAAGACAGGGTAAAAAGGACGGTGAAGAGTAGTGATGAGGAGGGAGTCATTAGAGAAGTCAAGAACAAATGAGTACAAGCGGACAAGTACTAATATCTCATCTCAAACCGAGAGAGGAGATGTTCTTCAAGATAGCCGCCTTACAAACCTGTCCTGGACATCACGTCGTCACCTCCACCAAGACATTCGGGACGTCTAGAACCTAGTACCTAAAAGGAGACTTGAAAGAGAGGCATGAAAACAAAACGACAACGCGTACGAGACAAGGTATAACCCCCGTGGTATATCGTTGCAACTTATATGGTGCACACGGTTCTGAAGAGAAAAAAAGACAAGCT
>NW_007382351.1:0-4559 GCF_000475195.1 Diaphorina citri | reverse complement strand
TAAACTGGCGCGCTCGGATCAATTAACAAAATATTGATCATTAACCAAAAGTCATAAGTGACGTTATTTTCTGATCTGTCAAAATGAGAGAACATTGTCGCGCACATGATAATTTAAGTTCTTAAAGTTGTGTGATTCCAGACGTCAAAATACACCTGTTACTTCACCTTACGAGCAGAATACTGAATAACTCGTATACGGTTTCGGCATCGTATAAAAGATGTCTCGAGTTTTGACTAAAAGTTGTATTTGTTTGACATCAGGACGAGAAGTTTCAGACAGACAGTATAAAGAAGGAAGGGAACAAGATGATTGTTATATTAATATCTATCATAATACTATTACTGATACCTATGATTAATGCATTCAATTCATTCTCTAAACAAAACTAATCTTCATTTGCACTTTTTCCTTGACATCAATAAACTTAAATATTGAATTATACACTAATGTCTTCAATAACTTTGTCGGTAGGGTACATCTAAAAGGACAAATTATAAAAATTAGTCTAAAGGTAACAATAAAAAATTAGAACTTACTCTAAGGCAAGGGAGAACTAGTTCTATCAAACTATTTTGAGTCAAACACGATGGGGTGAAAGTTTACAGGGTCGTGTGTGAGTTCACAGAGAGAGAGAAAAGACACCCGACGGGGTATGAAGTTGGAACATCAAGTTGGTTATCTGCATGTCAAATTGACATGAAGATGATGGACTCGTGGTTCCAAGCTCATATTTGGAGATTGGCCCCTCCACGGCCCTAGCCCACCTGAGTTGATGGTGTAAAAGCATTCTTGAAACACAGAGTCTGTATTTCTCTCTTGCGCAGGATGTGTTGGTTTTTCAGCTAATTCGAACATAGCTTGTGCGGTAAGAAACAACAGACTCTTTCCGTCTGCGCTGTAGGACGATAAACCGATTCTTTAACAGTCCGCCCAGGGGTAACTGATTTATCAGTTAATGGGGAGTGGCGCCTCCAGGCCCCCCAGCAAGTAGTTGGTGATCACTGGTTGGTAACTTGTTCCCGTTACGTCCCAGAACTCAGTGTGCTTCAACAGGACAACACATGAACACAAACTACAAACCCCGCATCCTAGCGGGTGAAGGTGAGCGTAACCCCCATAGGATAAGGGAGAGAACCCCGACAGAAAACCTAGGGGAAGGTCACCCCAACAGAAAACCGAGTCATGGAAAAAATGTCTGGTAATGAAAATATATTACCCCAGACGGGTAGGGGCATAGACCCTGAATCCCGTGGCATGGTAACGACCATGTCCTCGCCCATGGATTCTGGGGGGGCGAATTCTCAGGCTTATCCAACACAATATGAAAAGACAGATAGTGACATGGAGGTGGACCCAAGCTCTAATCAGAGCACCCAACCTACACCTCTCGTGGGCAACGACTGCACATTTACTATGAGTGCACAGTCCACGTCAAATGAAATGCAATGGAATCAGAACATATCGATAGACGTCGGTGCATCCCTGGACTTTTTGACAAGAAGCAGGAGAATTAGCAGATCGCCTCACAAAGAAAGGTCAAGCTCCCTGCCAGCTCTAGATAAATCAACAGCTGCTATGCTGTTGAGAGGCAACCGAGCAAATGAAAGCACAAAACGAAAAGCAGAAGATCCGTTAGAAAGACATGGTGACGCTGACACCATTGGTGGAAGCGAAAAGAAGATCGCGACTGAAGAAATGGGTTCATTCATTGACGGGAAAGCTGAAACTTTGAGCAGAACCCTGCTAAGAATGATGGATGAAGTTAATAAGCTGCAACAAGCAATCGCGCCACCCTTCAAGCCGAAAAGGGAAATAAGGGAATGTTATAACATCATGTCTGACCTGAAGAAAGTAATAGAAGAAGTTCACATCATCGACTGGTTAAAAACAGCGAAGAGCGCCGCACAAATCGAAGAAGAAAGTAAGGAAAACAACCAAGACCTGAGAGCGGAGGAGATAACCATCCCTGATGATGGAAGCTATGTTCAATTCCGACAGATACGTAACACTTACTGGAGCAGCAAAAGTTACAAGATAACAAAGCTTGAGGAGCTCAATCCATTTGAGACAGAAAACAACCGAAATCTTCTATTACTAGTTGACAAGAAAGCAATAGCAAGTCATGCTGTCAAAACTTTGGTGGATAACAGAACCGGGATGAAGGACACCATGGACAAACTAAAACTCAAAGAAGGAAAGATTACAACCCTAAAAACAAGCAATACTATCATGATGGAACGGGATGAAGAAAACGAGAAACTGGAATGTAATTCAGCACTACACTTACTCTACCTGGGTGACATAGAGGTGAATGGTGCAGCAGCAGACCTTACTGAGGAAGTAATATTTGAAGAATTCAAGAATAAGAAGAACAACATAAATGAAATGACTCACAAACTGGTGCTGGCGCCACTGATAAATTTAGAACCTACGCGACTCAGAAAACTTGCTGAATTCACCTTAGGTGGCCGAACTGACGACATTATCATAGCAACCAGAAAAAATCAACTGAAGACCTTAGCGAAGATAGTAAGTGAAGGAAATTCACAGACACCGACAGCTGGAGGGAGTAAGATGAAACAAAAACAACAGAGCTCCCAGAACAAGACACCTAGGAAACAAAAACAGAATAAATCATGGAATACGGTAAATGTAATGATATCAGATAAGACTAGTGAACATAGTTACGCCCAGGTGGTGTCCAAAATGAAGAATAGTGTGGATATCGAAGAAGTTGGAGTTGTTGTGAAATCCATTCAGAAATCGAAAAGTGGAAATGTTCGTTTAACCATTAAAGAAACCAAGACTGGTGCTGTGGCAAACCTAAGAGCAAAAGTAAATGAAATTCTAGAAGGGGAAGCGAAAATGATAGACCCCGGAGACATGAAGCAAGTGATAGTTATTCGAGATATGGACACGGCTACCACAGCACTGGAAGTGGAAGAGGCAGTCAAGAAAGCAATTGTCTCGGAAGAAGGGAAAAACAGTGTCAAACTACATACTTTAAAAGCAAATTATAGAGGTAGCTCTAAAACCGCCACTGTAGGTTTGAAAAAAGATGACGCTGCAAAACTCATAAAAG
Source organism: Diaphorina citri (assembly GCF_000475195.1). NCBI lineage: Eukaryota > Metazoa > Arthropoda > Insecta > Hemiptera > Psyllidae > Diaphorina > Diaphorina citri. The sequence goes on along the minus strand of NW_007382351.1, from coordinate 1,474 downwards.
ATGGCAAGCTGAGAATAGGATGGGTCATCTGTCGGGTTCATGAAATCATCACGCCCACTAGATGCTTCAAATGTTATGGACACGGTCATGTCGCGAAAGACTGCACAGTGAGTGAGAGTGACCTGAACAACTGCGTCAAGTGCAACCAATCCGGTCATATAGCTAAAGACTGCACGCATGAACCTTTCTGTCGTGAGTGTAAGCAGGCAGGACACTCGATGGGTAGTATGAAATGCGATTTCTATCGAAGCTTGGTGAACGCTGAAAGAGAGAAAAAGAAAATAGGACAGAGCAGACAAGGATTCTGGCCCATTAATGAGCCCAGTGACCAAATAGATCAGGTTCAAATACTTACACCTTCATGATGCGAGTCCTCCAATGCAACTGCGACACGTCAGCTGACTCCCAGCGACTAGTCCTGAGAGCAGCGCAGGAACATGACCTTGACCTTGCTATTGTAAGTGAACCCAACATCAAATTTACGAAAAACAACCAGTGGTTCTATAACGAATCTTGTAGTGTAGCCATACGCGTCTTAAACGCAAGAACCCAAGTCCAAAAACAAGGTTCAGGAGACTGCTTTGTATGGGTAGAAACCGGAGACCTAACCATCTACGGATGCTACTACTCCCCAAATAAGCTCAGTCTGACAGATTTCGAAGACCATTTGAACGCTTTAAAAGTTAGCATCCTCAGTCACCAGTCAAAAACACATTTGGTGATAGGTGGAGACTTCAACTCTAAATCCTCACTTTGGGGATCTCCTTTTGATTGCCAGAGGGGTATTATGCTTGCAGAATGGATGGCGGAGCTAGAACTAGAAGTCTTGAACGATGGATTAAAGCCTACCTTCATCCGAAACAACAGCTCGTCTTTTATTGATATCACGATGTGTTCGTCCAATACCTTCGAACATGTGACGCATTGGGAAGTTCTGGACGATGAGTGCCTGAGCCCACATCAATTCATTATGTTTGAAATAGACATGAGACATTCTTCTCCGGAACCCCAAGGTCGGAGCACTACTAAATCCAGAGGATGGAGAACTAATGAGTGTAAGTATGAAGAGTTTAAGAGGCGACTCTTTCAGGAACTGGAAAATAAACCCACTGCTGCAGAGGTGTGTCTAGAAACCCTGACCAAGACATGCGATGAGATTTTCACCCGAAAAAGTAGTCAGCACCCAAACAGAAAAGCGGTCTATTGGTGGACTAGAAACATAGCTGAGTTGCGCCAGAAATGCATTCGGAACAAAAGAAAATTGTGTCGCGCGAACGCCTGTAGTCGCGTATCGGAGAGTGAACGGGAAACCATCGCTCAAACGTACAAAGCTAACAGGAAAGAACTGCGCGCAGCAATAAGAAAATCCATCGAGGACAAATGGAGAGAACTGTGTGAACAGATTGACGACAATACCTGGGGCGAAGCTTACAAAATAGTCACCGGTAAGTTGAGACTACAGCCTAAACTCAGT
>NW_007382350.1:8153-9196 GCF_000475195.1 Diaphorina citri | reverse complement strand
TGACGGATCATCTTCCTTCTTCGGCTGCTCTTCCTCCTTCTTCATTATTTCCTAATATTTCTCATTCATCCAACTCACATTCTGCTCATTCATCCAACTCACACTCTGCTCATTCATCCAAATCACATTCTGCTCATGCATCCAACTCAAATTGTGCTCATTCATCCAACTCACTTTCTGCTCATTCATCCAACTCACATCCTGCTCATTCATCCAACTCACATCCTACTCATTCATCCAACTCACATCCTGCTCATGCATCCAACTTACATTCTGCTCAATCATCCAACTCACATTCTACTCATTCATCCAACTCACATTCTACTCATTCATCCAACTCACATTCTACTCATTCATCCAACTCACATTCTACTCATTCATCCAACTCACATTCTACTCATTCATCCAACTCACATTCTACTCATTCATCCAACTCACATTCTACTCATTCATCCAACTCACATTCTACTCATTCATCCAACTCACATTCTACTCATTCATCCAACTCACATTCTACTCATTCATCCAACTCACATTCTGCTCATTCATCCAACTCACACTCTGCTCATTCATCCAAATCACATTCTGCTCATGCATCCAACTCAAATTGTGCTCATTCATCCAACTCACTTTCTGCTCATTCATCCAACTCACATCCTGCTCATTCATCCAACTCACATCCTACTCATTCATCCAACTCACATCCTGCTCATGCATCCAACTTACATTCTGCTCAATCATCCAACTCACATTCTACTCATTCATCCAACTCACATTCTACTCATTCATCCAACTCACATTCTACTCATTCATCCAACTCACATTCTACTCATTCATCCAACTCACATTCTACTCATTCATCCAACTCACATTCTACTCATTCATCCAACTCACATTCTACTCATTCATCCAACTCACATTCTACTCATTCATCCAACTCACATTCTACTCATTCATCCAACTCACATTCTACTCATTCATCCAACTCACATTCTACTCATTCATCCAACTCACATTCTACTCATTCATCCAACTCACATTCT
>NW_007382350.1:0-3852 GCF_000475195.1 Diaphorina citri | reverse complement strand
TTTTTTTTTTTTTTTTTTTTTTTTTTTTTTTTTCATAACGAATATCACGTACTCTTTACACTAATAATCTACATAATAATAAAATTAAAATTAAAATTAACGCAATTGTCAATCAAATGGACAAAATACTTAAATATCGTGAGCAAAACAAAGATGTTCTAGAGTGTGATGGTTACAAATATCACTATTCAAACCCACTCAAGTTGAATAAAGGAAAAATTTGGAAATGTATTACTCCTAGGTGTTCAGCTTCTATCAAAAGTGAAACTGATAAAAATGGCAAAATTAAGTATACACCAAGACTCCAACATAACCATCCTCAACATAAATCCTGTGAAAAAATTCAGTCTGGGACAACTAAATCAAAAACTCTTTTTTCTTCAACCCCTTCATCACCTAATGTGTCGAACAATACTCATCAACCGCCTCGAGGTAGTATCACACATGTGTTGTCAGTAGATGAGGGGAATGATAGTCATGTGTCATTCTACTCCCCTACGTTATCTCTATCATTTGGACGTGGTGAACAATCTAAAGCTCCCTCTTCAGGCCCTGCTGACAACTCAGATACGGAACTTCTCGAGAACGTGTCTCCTCCCAAACTACCTCCGCTGTTTGAGAATCCCCCACAACCAAAGAAGGCTGACAAATCGGCCTCATCATCCGTGTCAGCAATTGAGATCAGTACTGCTGACAAAAAGGAGATCGAACTCTTGAGGAAACTCAACACGGAGTTAGTACATCGACTCAAGGCAATTGAGGATGAACTGAAGGCTACAAAGGAGAAAGTCAATCAGCTGATGATGTCATCTCAAACTCCCCCTTCTTCCACTTCGCAAGACTTGCATCATCCCAAACCATCTACGTCGTCCGCCTTCATCATCCCTTCACCCATGAATGTCATAACATCAGAACCGATCATCGATCCATCAAACCCTGTGTCTCCCAGACTGTTGGTATGCGGCGACAGCATGACTCGGGGCTTTGGAGATATTCTGCAACAACTTCTCCCGCAGTATTTGATCCAGTGTCTGACATATCCCGGAGCCACTCTGTCTGCTGTACTGAAGAGTATACCTACATGTGCTGCTGACTTCAATAAGAGGGACATAGTCTTAATCATGGCGGGGTCCAATGACATTCCGAACTTGTCACCTCATACCTTCGATAACGAACTCACTCGACTTACCAATATCTGTAAATCAACAAATGTAATATTTTCCAGTGTCCCCTACAAGTTCCATGCACCAAAACATAATACGAACATATTTGCTTCCAACCAACACATATTGAAACAAAGCTCCGTGTTCAAGTACCTGTACTTCGAATGTAACTTCTACCTCTCCAGGCGTATGTATACCAGGCACGGACTTCACTTCAATGCATTGGGGAAACAAACGTTCTGTGAAAAGTTCTCGTATGTTCTGTCATTCATCAATCTCTCTACTCATTCATTTCTGTTACCAACCCTGAAGGACCCGAAACCAAATTCTACAAACTGTCATTATAATTCTGTCCAAACATGTCTTAATGATTCCCAGACTGATGACACTCAATCCGAATTCGCAGAGAGTTCTGCAAATAGCTCTACGTTTTTTCTTGAAAATTTATAAAAAATTACGCTATCTCTATGGGTACGGGAGGTTCAGAGCCAAAGCTACTTTATGTCAATTAGTACCCCTAACCTCAGACTATTACCGCGCCTGGATTTGTTTTAGGTGGAATTACTATAAAATATTGTTTTACTATTATACTACTACATCTGTCTTTATCAATGAGCGTTTCTCTCCCTATCATTACCTGAACTTGATAGATAATGAACAAAATTTACGTGTTTACTACTACGATCTTGAACAAAGATCTAAACTATGTGAAGTATTGTATATTATACATTTAAGCTTTGGCTCCGTCTACCTCCGTAACAAAACGTGTTATGTACTTTTCTCTGTAAACTCTGTGATATCGCTTTATGTTTATGTCTTTCACTGTTTAATTAGATTCTTAGCCAGGACTGAACGAAATAATAGACTACATTGTTCACTAACAAATGAAAGCTCCTCGCTAGTAGCAAATAGGAGGTGTACTAACATGCTCTCTGTATTTGCTCGCCCATTCTATCCGAATAATGAGCAAAATCTTGGCTGTTCTATTTTTTACCCATCTTTATCTAGTCAATACCCATCTAGTCATTGTGAAATTAATTATCTTCCTGTTCACAAACCCCCACCTACCGTCTCAAACACCCTTCCATCATCACTATCACCCCTAGCCACACCATTCATACCACAAGCTATCTTGCAAGTAAGAACAAGCAATCTCTCACCTTATGCAACTCCATTCCATCCTAATCATCCATCACCTAATCTGATAGAGCTACCCAATCCTGACTTACTCAACATTAATACAAATCCTATTTCTACTGTGTCTGATTATGGTTCATTTAGCATTAGGACTAACACTAATCATATACCTATAGTATCTAATACCCTATCTACTTCCTACTCTATACCCAACTCCTCTCCCCCCACTACCCTACCTACGTCCTATCCTATACCTAACTTCTCTCCTCCAACTCCTCCAAAACTCCTACCTTCTCGCTCAAAGGCCCGCCGACGCCCCTCCACACTGACCGTTCTACATCACAACATTCAAAGCCTTCGACGTAAAGTATCTTCAATAGAAACATTTCTACATTCACTTAATGAAGATCATGGGCTGAGCCCTGATATCCTATGTTTCTCCGAAACATGGTTAAGTCCGCGAAATGTGAACTGTGTAAACATTCCTGGCTTTGTTAATGTGTCTAGTTTCTATCGTCAGGAGCGTCATGGTGGAGGTGTGTCGGTGTTTGTGCGCGACTCTGATTTTGTTCCTCTCTCTTTGGATGTGGATCCTGTGGAATTTAGCTTTGCGTTTTGTGCTGCTACCTCTGTAAATCGAGATATAGCTGTTATCTGTGTCTATAGATCCAACAACCCAGAGTCTGTTATCGACGTTTTCTTTGAGGGGATTGAAAAGCTTTTCAGTCTACTCACAGATTATCGTTATTTAATAGTCTGTGGTGATTTTAACATAGACACTCTTGTTCGTAGTACGGCACTCTCTACATTTCGTACCATCCTTAACTTATTTAATATAAAAACCTGTATTAGCAGCCCCACTCGTATTACAAATACAACAAAATCTTGCCTTGACAACATTTTGGTCAACTTTCAGCCAAAAAGTCTAATCAATGACGAGTTGAATATTTTCAGTGGTCTTAGCGATCACCAATACGCGCAGATCATTTCCTTCCATACGAACGTCACAAGAACAGAGAAAGTTTTCACTAGGAAGTTCAGTCCCCATCAAATTGAATCTTTTGTCCAATCCTTGAGTGTAGTAGACTTTTCACCTGTGTATACTCTCTCCAATGTTGACGATCAGGTAAACTGTTTTTACCACTTATTTCTCCAACCTTTCAACACTCACTTTCCATACAAGGTCTCAACTGTTGGAGGTCCTAGGAAAAAGAAATGGGTGACAAAAGGTATTTCTCGTTCTTGTACTCATAAACGTTCTTTGTTTAATCTTTGTCGTCAAACTTCTGATTCCACTATCCACACCTATTACAAGAACTATTGTAAAATTCTCACAAAAGTTATCCGGCAAGCTAAGCGTGACTACACACTCCACGCTATTCAATCTGCGCCAAAAAATAAGAAAAGCCGCGTTATCTGGAACATCGTGCGCAGTTTCTCTAAACAAAACCGACCACTCGGTTCTCAGTTTAAGTTGAAGCATGAGGGGAGACTTATCCAGAAACCTGAGTCTGTGGCAGATGTGTTCAATAACTTTTGGATAAACGTGACG
>NW_007382349.1:7265-8933 GCF_000475195.1 Diaphorina citri | reverse complement strand
GACCGACAGACCGACAGAGTGACAGACACCGAAGCGAATACAATAGTCCGTCCCTTATACCTTTTTATTACTATTGTACTAATAAAGGAAGGACGGACTAAAAACAATCTCGCCGAGTTAATTCAAAAACCACGACCAGCTGACGTTTGTTTAACCTTAGAATCCACCTGACTCTCGAGTTTAATTAGAGGTAACCCTCTACTTCTCGCTTCTCCTCCTCCACCTCCTCCTCATAATTCTCCTCCTCCTAATTCTCCTCCTCTTTCTCCTTCTCCTCTTCCTCCTCTTCCTCCTCCTTCTCCTCCTCCTTCACCTTCTTGGTTATTACTTCTCCTCCTGTTACTTCTTCTACTTTTCCTCCTCCTCCTCGTTCTCCTTCTCCTCCTTCTCCTCCTCCTTCTCCTCCTCCTTCTCCTCCTCCTCCTTCACCTTCTTGGTTATTACTTCTCCTCCTGTTACTTCTTCTACTTTTCCTCCTCCTCCTCGTTCTCCTTCTCCTCCTCCTCCTCCTCCTTCTCCTTCTCCTCCTCCTATTTCTCCTCTTCCTACTCTTTCTTGGTTATTACTTCTCCTCCTGTCGCTTCTTCTACTTTTCCTCCTGCTACTCCTCCATCTCTTTCACAACCTCCTCTCCTCCTCCTTCTCCTCCTTCTCTTTCTCCCCCTCCTCCTCCTCCTTCATTCTCCTCCATCTCTTTCATAACCCCCTCTTCCTACTCCTCGTTCTCCTCCTCCTTCTTCATCTCCTTCACAACTTTTACCTCCTATTCTCCTACTATTTCTCTCCTCCCACAACATTACCTCTTTCCTTCTCCTCCTTCTCCTCTTCCTATACCTCCATCTATGTTTCCTTCCCCTCAATCTCCTCCTCCTTATTCTCGACCCTTTCATCCTCTCTTCCCCCCCCCCTCCTTTTGTTTCCTTCCCCCCAATCCCCCCCCCCTTATTCTCGCCCCTTTCCCCCTCTCTTCCCCCCCCCCCCTCCCGCATCCAAAGCTAAGCAAAATACAAAGAGGTTACGGTGGTTTACAACAGAGAGAGAGGGAGGGAGAGAGAGAGAGGGAAGAAAAAGGAGGAGGTTTACAAAGAGAAAATGAAAAAAAGAAAAAAGATATTAAATAGAAGTTATGTTTGTGGAAGGCGCATAGAAAGAAGAGAGAGAGGAAGAACGCTTAGAGGAGAAAAACAGAAAGAAGGAGAGAGAGAGAGAAAGAGGACGCAAATGGAAAATATGTGAACGTAATAACGTAAAAAAAGAAGAAAAAACTCTGAGAGAGAGAGAGAGAGAGAGAGAGAGAGAGAGAGAGAGGGAGGCTCCATAGAGAGAGGAGAGAGAGTAGAGAGAGGAGAGAGTAAAAGAGAAGGAAAAAATGGAAAGCAAAATTTTACTTTAATGAAATTTCTTCCCAAGGTTTTTTCTCCTCTCTCTCTCTCTCTCTCTTCTCTCCTCTCCTCCGTCCTCTCCTCTCTTCTCTCCGTCTCTGTATCTTTTTCTCTCTGTTATTTGATGTAATATTCATCATCCCTTGTAGAGAAGAAAATTAGAACAAGTATTTAAGTAAATAATACTTAATGAATTAATAATAATAATTAATAATAATAATAATAGGATGAATAATATCGATAATGAATAATATAATAATATACTAATAATAATAATTAATAATAT
>NW_007382349.1:1725-6580 GCF_000475195.1 Diaphorina citri | reverse complement strand
TCTCTCTCTCTCTCTCTTTCTTTTTACAGTAGCACGAGTGACTTATGCGTTACTACTTCTATACTGGAGAAAAAAAGAGAGAGAGAGAGAGAGAAGAGAGGAAGAGAGGAAAGAGAGGAAAGAGAGAGATAGAGAGAGAGGGAGAGAGTAAGTGAGGGGAATAGAGAAAAAGGGAGAGAGACTATAGCTATAACCATAAAAATATCTTCAACAATCTAAGGACGTCGTTTAAGGACCATACTAAGCATTAGTTTATCGCATGACAGGCTCTAATTATACTACTTTTTTGTAGTCCTGATTACCCTGGGTTGTTGCTTAAGCTATTTGAACTCTCTCTCTCTCTCTCTCTCTCTCTCTCTCTCTCTCTCTCTCTCTCTCTCTCTTTCTCTCTCTCACCCTCCTATTTTTCTCTTTCTCCCTCCCTCTCTTCTCTTTTTCTCTTCCTTTTTTTTCATCTCTCTTTTTTTTCTCTCTCTACCTATTTCTTATTCAAATGCTACGCACGAGTTCAAGATCATGATCTCTTTTCTCCCTCCCTCCCTCCCTCCCTCTCTATCTCTCTCCTCCTCCTTCCCCTCCTCCTTCTCTTCCTCTCTTTTTGCTTTCCCTTATGTCAATAACGTGTTTCCTTTGTCGAAAAAAGCGGAGGTATTACCTACCTAAAAGTAGAAAAAAATCATTGGCAAACACCTGAAAAAAAGAAAAAATAGTTAAATCTGGTATCTACATATGGCATATCAAAAAATCTAAATTTGATGTCTACATAATAAGGTTAGGTAAATATGGGTATAAATTTGGAAAACATGTAAGGTACGTTGCTTTACTTTGCTTTGTCGCCAAAAAGTATTGTGTATTTTATGTACGAAGAAGAACTCATATGTAAAGTGAAGGATAAATGTAGGAATCAAATATGTTTTATTGGAAAAATTAATGACAATCAAAACAAGCTGGGCCCGTCCCTCCGGGAATTATTTAGCCCGTAGTTTATTCGATCAGTACCTATGTACCTACCTAATTTGTTTAATAATCAGTTTATTATTATTCTTGATTTGATTATAACGGGAAATGAAGATGGAGTGGAGAAAGAGAGAGAGAGAAGATTTCACCCTTGAATCTCTTCTCTTCCCTGACCCTTACTTACCTTATTTTTCGCTCAGTCATTTCTCTCCCTCTCTCTCTCTCTCTCCCTCCCTTCTGTTCTTTTTCTCTCTTCTACTTTTTTTATCCTTGCATAATATTTACTTTTTGCTTCACTTCCTCTCTTTATTATTATTACTTATTATTATTATTATGACTTAGGTAGGTACCCTTGCTGTAAACCTCCGTCATACTTGGGTGCCCTTCCCAACAATCCCCAAGTAAAATATGTACTTGATTACAAGCTATTTAGGAATTTAGGTACATATTTTACTTGGAAATGCTGGAGGAATCTAACAACTTCTAAGAAATACCATATCGATATCAGAGAGGGCAGGGCCGTATCCAGGATTTTGTCGAGGGGGGGGGGTTCAAACTCTAATGGACCGGGGGGGGTGGCCGGGCCCCTTGGACCCCCCCAAATACGGCCCTGAGAGAGAGGGGGGGAAGAGATAAGGGGGAGTGAATGAGGGAGATAAAGAGGAAGGGAGGGAGAGTGAATGAGGGAGGAAGATAGAGATAGGAAAGAGGGAGATAGAGGGTGCCCTTCCCAACAATCCCAACGATTTTGGGAACACTGAGAGAAAAAAAAATCGACGAAAATCCTTCAAGTCTCTTGTACGATTTTCAAATGTTGAATTCTGATTGGTTCTTTTCTTTTGCTTCCAGGTGAGTCCAGTTTACGAAGTGTTTATTGGTGCACGGTGAGATAACACTAACAGTTCCGAATCCGAAATTTGAACTCCTACTAGCAAGTAGCAAGAATGATAATGGTAAGGGCTATGCAATCTATGCATGTACGTGCTTGGTCAGCTTTTTCTCTCAGAATTTTCTAGAGAAAACTAAGACTTTATGTAATTACCTACGAGTATTTACATTTTATTTACCTATCTTATGTCATCATTTTTTATATTTTATTTAGGTACCTGTGTATTTAATGTTTTGCTTGTGCCTACAATATTTTCTCTAATGCTTACACGCTATTTTATTTTCATTTCATGTTTTTCTTTCCTATTTTTTCTATCTTTCCTGTTTACTTTCCTTATCCTGTAGGAAGGAAAGTAATGTAATCGGGTCAAATTTTCGATGGTCAGTTTTTAGTGCCGAAACACGTTTTGAGGTCCCTAGAGCCTAAATCCAAAGTTTCAGCCATTGGTCCGTGTGTGTGTCTGTGTTTCTGTCTGTCTGTAAACAAAAACGATTAGAGATATTGTAAAAGGGTAAAAGAACACTCAAATAAGCATCATTGAATAGGATAAGGAAAGTCGTGTGATGTTCACACCAGATTTTTTTTTTTTCCTTTTTTTTTGTTTTTTTTTTTTTTTTTCATTTTCATCCCCCCTTCTTTTTTTCCCTCTTACTATCTTGTACTTTTTCTTTCTCTTACTCCTTTCTGTCTTATCTTCAGTGACCTGAGAATTACTTTCCATCTCCCTCGGGAGAGAGAGAGAGAGAGAGAGAGAGAGAGGGGAGGGAGAGAGAAAGAGGGAGGGAGAGAGAGAGAGTCACGTTCTTTCCAAACGAGGTGAAATATAATATGTCATCTCTCTCCAGTCTCTCTCACTCTGTCTCTCTCTCTTTCTCTCTCTCTCTCTCTCTCTCTTTCTCTCTCTCGCACTATCTTGTAGGGCATAAATTTAAATAAAACCTTCCTCTCTAACTTTAGAGCACGGTACTAGGCTTGCACGTCGGAGGTCGTGAGTTCAAATAGGTCTCTTGAGCTTACTTGGGCGAATCATTTTATGTAAGAACTGGAAATACCTATTATTAGGGGAAAAGAGGAGAAGAAGGAAAAGAAGAAGAAGAAGGAGAAGAAGAATGAGGAGGAGGAGAAGAAGAAGAAGAAGAAGAAGAAGAAGAAGAAGAAGAAGAAGAAGAAGAAGAAGAAGAAGAAAAAGAAAAAGAAAGTGGACTGGAAGGAGGAGGAGAAGAAGAAAAATTGGGGTCTAATATTATTGGAATCAGCCTCGCGACCCGGGCCTGGCGTGAAGTTGGGCCGGCCATACATATCTGAGCGTTTTTGCAATGAGAGAGGGAGAGAAAGAGAGAGAAGGAGAGAAAGAGAGAGAAGGAGAGAGAGAGAGAGAGAGAGAGAAGGAAGGAAGAGAAGGAGAGAGAGAGAGAGAGAAGGAAGGAAGAGAAGGAGAGAGAGAGAATCTCTCTCTCTCTCTCTCGCACTATCTTGTAGGGCATAAATTTAAATAAAACCTTCCTCTCTAACTTTAGAGCACGGTACTAGGCTTGTACCCCGGAGGTCGTGAGTTCAAATAGGTCTCTTGAGCTTACTTGGCGAATCATTTTATGTAAGAACTGGAAATACCTACTATTAGGGGAAAAGAGAAGAAGGAGGAAAAGAAGAAGAAGAAGGAGAAGAAGAAGGAGGAGGAGAAGAAGAAGGAGGAGGAGGAGGAGAAGAAGAAGAAGGAGGAGAAGAAGAAGAAGAAGAAGAAGAAGGAGAAGAAAGTGGACTGGAAGGAGGAGAAGAAGAAAAATTGGGGTCTAATATTATTGGAATCAGCCTCGCGACCCGGGCCTGGCGTGAAGTGGGCCGGCCATATCTGAGCGTTTTTGCGAAACAAAAAATGGAAAGTAAAAATGGAGCGGGAGGGTGAGGTTTATTATTATTATTTTTTGTGTCGGAAAATGTCATAGTTTCACGTCATATCATGTCTATTCAAAGCATTCAGGTATGTACACTATCTGCGTATACATTGTGGTGGTGGGGGTGGTGTGTTGTAGTGTGGTGGAAGGAGGAGGTGGTGTGGCGGTGTGGTGTTCAGTCTGGGTATTAACGGTGTTCACTCGACCAAACTAACACAGGTTTGATTTGACAGGCGGCTGATTAATGGACTTTGAACTTTGAAGCCTACTGTTCACTATAGTCGTGATTGAGAGCACGCTCACAAATAAAGGTCCATTCCACTTGTCGTTCGGGAAAAAATCGTGTCGTGTGTAGTAAGAACACTCGTTTAAATTACATTGGCCTCAAGGACTTTTTCTTGTCGTTCAGGAGCACTCATTACGTGTGTAGGTTGTGGGAGCACTCATTACGCCCAAAGAGGCAAAAATCAACTCTGTGCTGCCTCTGTGATCATAACAAAATTGGACTATTGTCGTTAGAGTTGTGTAGGGGTTATCTATAGGTACTTTCTAAGAGTTAGGTATATACCTACGTATATCGTCTATGTAGAGAAAAGTAAAAAAGATTATTCTCTATCCAGATGGATATGAGAGCAATGAGTCATCAAAAAAGTGGGCCACGTTGCCAAACATATCAAAGGTGCAACGGTAGAAAATCTTCAAAAGAGGAAGGTACATTGCACAGTGCTTCCTCCCACTTGCACAGTGATTCAACCTCTTGTAAAAAAAAGGTTACAACATATCGAAGCTACCTCTGCTTTTTAAAAGAGAGAGTTTTTAAAAATAGACCTTTACCTTAATGGAGCAGTTGCAAATGGGTAAAAAATATAAATAAATGGTCGATTCCTATGTAAAAAGTTGGGAAAAATCCAAATCTGAGGTCAAAACTCCGAGAAAATAACTGTAAAAGGTCGAAAATTCAATTTTTATTTTCCGTTCTAATGAAAGAGTTCAAATATGTGTGACGTCAGACTTTACGCAGTTGTTTTTTTTCGTCCGCTAGGTAGCGCCACTATGCAAGCGCGCTAGCGGAGGAGCAGAAAGAACTGCGCAGAAACGTATGCGCACAAACACATTA
>NW_007382349.1:0-1540 GCF_000475195.1 Diaphorina citri | reverse complement strand
ATCTGCCTCTTCCTCTCCTCCCCATCTGCCTCTTCCTCTTCTCCCCATCTGCCTCTTCCTCTCCTTCCCATCTGCCTCTTCCTCTCCTCCCCATCTGCCTCTTCCTCTTCTCCCCATCTGCCTCTTCCTCTCCTTCCCATCTGCCTCTTCCTCTCCTACTTTCTTTTCCCGCCTGCGATCCTCTTACCAAAACAGATGTCTACTTGTAGTACTTGTTTCCCTCTCCTCCTCTTCTTCTCCTCTTCTCCCTCTTCCTTGTCTCCCTCTTCCTTGTCTCCCTCTCCTCCTCTTCTCTCCCTTGCCTCCTCCCCCTCTCCCCCCAACAGATGTCTACTTGTCTGGTCCGATCAAAATAAATCTTTTCTACCCCCTCTTTTTTATTTGACAAGGGCAGGCCAAATCGAATTAGGAAAATTTCTGATAACTTTTCAACTTCTACCATGTTCGACTTCTTTTTCTTCGTCTTTCTCTTCTTCTTCTTCTTCTTCCTCTTCTTCTTTTTCTTGGCCTTTATCTTTTCTTATTATTCCTTTTTTTTCCTTCTTAGTATTCTTTCAGTTGTCCTTAGACCCTCCTCTCAAAATAAATCTTTTCTACCCCCTCTTTTTTATTTGACAAGGGCAGGCCAAATCGAATTAGGAAAATTTCTGATAACTTTTCAACTTACTTCTACCATGTTCGACTTCTTTTTCATCGTCTTTCTCTCCTTCATCGTCAGTTTCTTCTTCTTCTTCTTCTTCCTCTTCTTCTTTTTTCGACTTCTTTTTCTTCGTCTTTCTCTTCTTCATCGTCAGTTTCTTCTTCTTCTTCTTCCTCTTCTTCTTTTTCTTGGCCTTTATCTTTTCTTCTTATTCTTTTTTTTTCCTTCTTAGTATTCTTTCAGTTGTCCTTAGACCCTCCTCCTCCTCCTCCTTCTTCTCTTCTTTTTCTTCTCCTTCTTCTTCTTTTTAAATGTTCCGTAGTCCAATGGAAAGTCGTGTGATGTTCACCCACCGCTTTTCCTCTTTGCATCTAAGTACCCTTCGCCTTTCTTCTTCTTTGTATTCAGACTGTTTGTTTGCTTTTCGCCCCCCTTTAATCAGCTCTCGACGATCCTTTGTTTCGAACGCAATGAAGAGTGAAAACAGTAAGAATAGAAAGAGGAATGAGGAGGAGGAAGAAGAAGAAGAAGAAGAAGAAAAGGAGGAAGAATAAGGAAAAGAAGAAGGTAGAAGAAGTAGAAGAAGGAGAGTGAAAAGAAGAAAGTAGAATAAGAATGAGGAGGTCTTTTTTTTTTCTTTCTTTTTTTTTATTTTCTTTTCTAACTGACGTTGTACAATTGTATTCATTGAAATTTGAAATGTTGTATTTTTAATGCTATATTATGTACAATAAAACCTCGGTGTACATGTACAATAAACTATGTACAATTGTACAAACTATGTACAATAAAACCTGCCTCGGTGGCGTAGTGGTCAAGACACTCGCCTGGTAAACAGGAGGGTGTGGGTTCAATCCCAGCCGAGGCATGGAATTTTATCCTCATTTATTTGAGAATTTG
>NW_007382348.1:8044-9197 GCF_000475195.1 Diaphorina citri | reverse complement strand
TACCTACCTATAATTATTATTATCTACTATTTTAACCTACTTACTTCTAAAAAAACAACAACAACCATACCTAACTATTTGATTACATACCTACTTAGATACTAGCAACTGTACATAAAATAATAGGGTCATTTTTTAAAAGGGTGGGCATTTAGGACAATAAATTTAACACAGTAAGACATAAATGTATCAATAAAATACTACTACTAAATGGTCTTCTTTAGAATTCTAAGGACCTTTCGTTGGGTCACATAGGGTATTAAGAAACCGTCGGTAATCGAGGGTGCAACAATTTCACGCTTTTATAATAAATAAGAAACTTGTGGGGATTGTTTAATTCACTTGGGTTCCTTTTCTTTTCCTTTGTGTTAATGGGTTTTGTGGTTTTTCTAAACACAGTAAGTATTGAATGTTGTAAAGTCGGGTTCACATGTGTTTGACAAATACACAAATGTATTTCAAAGGTTCGTTATTATTTAAAAAGCCGTGAGTTATGTTTTCCAGACGGTAGTCATTAGAATTCCAAGTCAGAAGTCAGTTAACATGAAGAAATTCAGAAATCCCCATATATCCTGCTTTTTTAATGGGATACTAAAACTGAGATGTAACCTTGTACCTATTGCTCTTAGCGGGCTTGGGAGACAAGGGCTCTTTAATAGTACTAAAATTTATAACTAAATATCTACATAAATAATTAATATGGATTGGCTTGCGTGTTGGTGAGGGTTGTAAGGATGTGAGGTGTCCTCTGTTCTGTTCCTTGGGTATCCTCTTGTCTGCTTTCCAAGAATACCGGTGTTTATGATCCTTTCCTGGGGGCTCTCAGTGGTAAGAGTCTTCGTTCTCCTGGAGGATTTCCTTGGACTTTCCAATCACAGCTTTAGTCAGCATCTCTTGCACATTTCACAATAGGGTATGGAGGATTTGTTGTTATTAACACACTTAGTTGGCACTTTCACACTTTTGTCGTATTAGTGGCATTTACAAAGAGAAAGAGAAAGTTTAAAGTGCACTTATGTATGTGTAAGATATTGCGTATTGTCTGAAAATATTATTATGGTCACAACTTATTATACAAAGAGTTAGAAATAATTATTTAATTACTTAATATTATTATTATTAATAGTAAATAAATAAAAACTAATTACTAATT
>NW_007382348.1:0-1203 GCF_000475195.1 Diaphorina citri | reverse complement strand
TCATATTTGCTGGTAATACCTTGGTGTTCATGAGGTCAACTATTTTGGCAAATTTCTGAGAAGTTTTTTGTTTAGGTATCCAAGGTCTTTTTGTGGGGTCCATTCCCATGTATTTCTGAGTAGCTTCTTTGAATAACTCCACAAGTTCCTTCTCAAGATCGTCCTCCCGGTATGCAAGCTCTTGGTCGGTCGGTGGGTTGCTGTTGATCCCATTCTCTGGTGCCGTTGTTGTTATATTTGCTTCGCGTTGTTGAATATATTCCGAGTCTGGTCTTTGTGCCTCTTCCTCAGTCCCTCGTCCAATTGCAGTCCGTACTTGAGCTTTAATTCTCTCAAGTACTTCGTCAGAGAGTAGTTTATTCTTGACGATTGTTCGTCTCTGGTCAGCTACTCTCTGTTGGGAGACTGGCATTGATGGGTATTTTTGGACGAAGGCCCGATGTATTTTTTCCCTATACGCTGTCATGTTTGTCTCGAGCTGTGTTACTTGATAGAAGGTGCGCATGATAAAAAGGTTAATATCTTGTGTCCATTTCATGCGCACTCTTCTTTCGCCTACTGCAGTGGTCTCAGCCATAATTGGGTTTGCCAACTGAGAAACACTTGCAGTAGTTGTAGCACTTGTTGTTGGATTCTGGCTACTTGTGATTTCGGCGTTTTCCCTGGTGTTGTGGGTTTGTTCTGTTTGTCTGACCGGTGCCCGCCTTCTTAACACACGGTCGCCCCCGGTACTTCTCGTATCACTTCCAGCGGTGGCTCCAGAAGTGCCCTGGTGTTGTTCTCCAGGGGTTGACGTGTTTCCACGCTCTTCATGATTATCTATTAATCTTCTCTCCATGTGCGACATGGGTATTGTCATTTAACCTGTTGACTTCAGTCCATATCCATCATTGGTGGGTGAGCCCAACGATAGATACTTTACTATAATAGTACTTAAAAATCAAGTTGCTTATTTCCTATGATAAAACTTGCACAAAATATGTTTCGTCATTATATCTACACACGTTCTTATACCTAATCAAATTCTATACCTATTTAAAGCCTAATACCTACAGGCTGCGGAAACACCTAAAATAATATAATAATGGGGGGACTTAACGAATAAAAACTATGCTGATTACTAATTACCTACCTATAATTATTATTATCTACTATTTTAACCTACTTACTTCTAAAAAAACAACAACAACCATACCTAACTAT
>NW_007382347.1:4260-9197 GCF_000475195.1 Diaphorina citri | reverse complement strand
TGTGCAGGTATCCCTGCTACTGCTGATAATTATGAGATCCTTTTCAATCACTTGGTAGAAAAATACAATGACAAAAGGTCACTCTCAAGTTCGTATTTAGACACCCTCATTAATTTCAAACCTTTGAAATTGGAATCTGGCAATAGCTTGGGTATGTTTACAGACAAGTTCTGTGCCACAGTTTTAGCCCTCAAGGCATTAAATATTCAAAATCTTGAGGACTACGTTTTCGTCCATCTTGCTTGTAACAAGTTATGTCCTGAAACAGTTAAGACTTTTGAAATGTCTCTTGCTAAAGACGAGTTGCCAACCTTCGATAAATTGATGTGTTTTCTTAAAGAACAAACCAAAATTCTCAATAGAGTGCACCAACCAACCTCTAGTAGTAGTAGTAGTAGTAGCGGTGCGGGTAGTTCAGGCTACAAGCTAGGTAGTGCCCCTCCGGTCAAACCAAAGGTCTCGCATGCCTTTGTGGTAAATAATAATAACGCTCCTTGTGTTATGTGTCACAATGACCACCCAATATTCAAGTGTACCAAGTTCTTAAAACTTTCCCCTCAAGATAGGTTCAGCACCATTAAGCAACATGCTTTGTGTGTCAATTGTCTGACTGGAGCTCACAAAGTAAGTGAGTGCAAATCTAAAAGCAACTGCTCGAATTGCAAGGTCAAGCACAATACTTTGCTCTGTTTTAAAAATAAAGTTAGTTTCAGTTTGAAAGTAGGACCTGGGGAGTTAAAGGGACATGGTTCCGAATCTCGTAGTAGTAGAAACACTGGACCTGAGGAGAGTGAGAGCTTTTCCCCTCCCACGCCTCATTCACCTAGTGTGAGCGTTCTATGCTCTGATGATAATCATGTACTTAGTAGTAGTCATAATAATAGTGGAAGTACTGTACTGTTGTCAACGGTAAAGGTTCTCATTCCTGATAATAATGGTCATTATCACCCCTTGCGTTTTATCTTAGATTCGGGTAGCCAGAGTAATCTGATCCTAGAATCCACTCGTAAAAAATTGGGGTTACCTTTGAATAAGGATGCAACCACGACTATCAAGGGTATAGGTATGGGTTCGAATCCCGTCAATGGTCAAGTTAACTTCACTATTACTTCTAGGTTGGATAGTAGAATTAAATATTCAATCAATGCACTTGTAGTGGACAAAATTATAGACATGTTACCATCTCAACCTGTTGATATGTCTCATTTGAAATATTTGGAACAATTGCCACTTGCTGATGACTTCATGAAGCCAGATATTGTGTCTGGTATTCTCGGTGCTCAAATTTTCCCTTCCTTGATTCTAGGTGACCGCGTTACAAGTTCGACAAATAATGTTGTAGCATTGAATACTGTGTTGGGTTATGTTGTCATGGGTCAGGCTCCGTTGTGCTCAGTGGATGACTCGACGTCCAATACTTTCTGTGCGTTTCAGGATCCTCCTATTGACAATTTATTGAAGCGGTTTTGGGAGATAGAGACTGTTGCAGCCCCTGCGATGCTCAATGACGAGGACAAGAAATGCGAGGAGTTGTATTCTTCTTCGGTACATAGAAACGATGACGGTTCCTACACTGTTTCACTTCCTTTCAAGGGTAGTCCAGACGAATTGGGTGATTCGTATCATAGTGCTCGCAATAGGTTTTTTAGCCTCGAAAGAAAGCTTCAATCCAATCCTGAGTTGCGGTCAGGATATAATAAGGTCATTCAGGAGAATATAGATGAAGGGTACCTGAGTGTAGCAGTTGATCAATCAGATCGCTCGGGGTTTTTTATTCCTCATCACATGGTTGTCAGACCTGACAAGGCAAGTTCCAAGTTGAGATGTGTCTTCGACGCTTCCATGCAGTCGAGTAGTTCAAAATCTTTAAATGATTTATTATTTACAGGTCCCAAGTTGTACACGGACCTCTTCGTTATTTTGTTGAATTTTCGTTTATTTCCTGTCGTTATGGTTGCAGATATCAGAAAAATGTTCTTACAGATCAAACTTAACCCAGACGATTGGAAGTATCAAAAGATTCTTTGGAGGTTTCATCCAGATGATCAGTTGTTATCCCATGTGTTGACCACTGTGACTTTCGGTTTAAGATGTTCACCGTTCCTTGCTTTACGCACGGTGAAACAGTTAGCTATGGACGAGGCAAATAACTTCCCCTTGGCAGCAAGCAAGGTGGAAACGGACTTGTACATGGACGATCTTGCCACTAGTGTGTTCAATGCTGACGAGGCCTGTGTTCTCTTTGAACAAATGGTAGGTTTGTTCAAGGCTGGGGGGTTCACTCTTACCAAGTGGGCTACCAACTCTGGAGAAGTCTTGCAGGAGATTCCGGTGGCGGATAGGCTGTCTGAGATTGTTCAGTGGGATGCAGACTCTTCTGTGAAAATCTTAGGTTTACAGTGGAGTGCTGATCGTGACATCTTCTATTTCAAGATTAACATCGATAATAAACCTTGTACTAAACGGAACATGTTATCTCTCATCAGTCGTCTATTTGATCCTCTGGGTCTTCTTGCTCCTGTTATCCTGTGGGCCAAACAACTGATTCAACAATTGTGGTGTTTAAATCTCTCATGGGATGAAACTCCCCCTCCCCACATCGTAGAAGATTGGGACGCCTTCCAATCGCAATTACCCCTGCTGTCTGACTTATCATTTCCTCGCCATCTATTCGTAGTAGAGAATTGCACTTTGCAAATATTTGGATTTGGTGACGCATCCGTCAAAGGCTTTGGTGGTGTAGTTTATAGCAGAGTGGTTTTTCCGAATGGAGATATTAAAGTCAATCTAATATGTGCAAAATCTAAGGTAGCACCAGTAAAATCCCAATCTATTCCTCGTCTAGAATTGTGCGCTGCACTTTTGTTAGCACAGCTCGTGCAAACCGTCGTTGATAGTTATACATTGAGATTTCCTATTGAGAAAGTGTTGTGCTTTTCAGATTCAACCGTTGTCTTGTCATGGATTCATGCCTCCCCTCACGTATGGGAAACTTTCGTTGCCAACCGAGTTAGCAAAATCCAGGAGAGTGTTGATATTACTGCCTGGTGGAAAATCTCGGGCACGGACAATCCTGCCGATTGTTTATCGCGTGGTTTAAAGCCCGCAGAGTTCTGTGAGAATCCTCTTTGGTTCCAAGGACCTTCTTGGTTACAGGAATCTGAATCGCAATGGCCTGTTTGTCCCTTCACTCCTGAAGACCAGGCTATCGTTCCTGAGACAAAATCCGTCGTCTTAGTTCAAACCGAAAGCGTCGAACATCCTCTCAAAACGACTTTTCTCAATTGTTCTTCTTGGAATAAACTCCTGCGAGTTATTGTCTTCGTACTTAGGTTCTTGAAGAAATTACCCAGGAACAATGACGTAGTGTCTTCAGATTTAGATAAAGCTGAAATAGAAATCATTAAAATTGTTCAGCACGAACACTTCTCGGATGACATTCACAAATTGAAAAACAATTTACCTTGTAGTAAAACTTTGATCAAATTGAGTCCGTTCTTGGACGATGGTGTAATTCGTGTGGGTGGACGCCTTCGAAATTCAGATCTAGGTTATGAGCAGCAACATCCAGTTGTTCTTCCTGCCAAGGAACATGTTGTGAAACTTATTGTAGAACATTATCATCGTGCTAATCTACACACCGGCCCTCACTTATTACTATCCATTCTTCGTCGTAAATTTTGGATTTTAGGTGGCAGAAATTTCGTTCGTAGAATTGTGCAATCTTGTAACCTTTGTTTCAAACTGTCTCCTAAATCTCAAACCCCATTTATGTCTGATTTACCAAAAGAAAGAGTTCTCGAGTCTTCCAAGGCTTTCCTCAATATCGCCATCGATTTCATGGGACCCTTTCTCATTACTTTCTCTCGTAGACGTGGACAGAGAAGTCAGAAAGCTTACATTTGTATTTTCGTCTGCCTAGCTACCAAAGCTATACATTTAGAAGTCGCTTCTGACCTCTCTACCCCCACTTTCTTAGACGCATTCAAACGTTTCTTGGCTCGACGCGGCCCATGCCTTAGCGTTCTGTCGGACCATGGCACTAACTTCGTCGGCGCTAAAAACGCTCTCAATGAGTTATACTCACTATTAGACTCCCAGGAGTATAAACAGTCATTCAGTGATGAGTTAGCCAATCATAGGATTACTTGGCATTTCACTCCTCCCACTGGAGCCCATTTCAATGGTATCTCTGAGGCTAATGTAAAGGCTGTCAAAGCCCATTTGTACAAATGTATCGGTAATCAAATTCTATCGCTAGAAGAGCTATGTACTGTTTCAGCACAAATTGAAGCTCTTTTGAACTCGCGACCCTTGTGCTTGTTAAGTTCAGATCCATCTGAACCGAGTGTTCTTACTCCTGCACATTTCTTAACTCAAATTCCTTTAGAAAGTTTACCTGCCTCAGATGTGACCAATGAAAACCCGAATAGACTTACTCGATATAAACTTCTCGATCAGATAGTCCAGACATTCTGGAAACGTTGGAGTTCGGAATGTCTGCATGATTTACAGTTACGTGAAAAATGGAACACAAGTTCCTCTCCACTTATCCCAGGACAAATAGTGTTAATTAAACAAGACAATGTGCCGCCCCTACATTGGTCCCTTGCTAGAATCGTAGAAACTTATCCTGGAAAAGATGGAGTAGCTCGCGTTGCACTTGTAAAAACCCAAAAGGGTGAATTGAAACGGCCAGTCAACAAGCTGTGCCCATTGCCTACTCAGTAGGTACTCATTTGTTTCATAATTATTTGAAACTTGTAAATAGTTAATTTGGTGGTAGTTTGCTTTTGCAATTTTTCCTTTTATTGTTTTTTATTATGCTCCCATTATAGGAACATTTATTGTAGGTGTAGGTTGCTCAGGCAATATTTTTTTTCTTTTCTCATTTTTTAATATTTTACTCCCTCTTTTGGAGTTGTTTTTGCTTTTTT
>NW_007382347.1:0-1592 GCF_000475195.1 Diaphorina citri | reverse complement strand
ACAACAAGTTATTAGGGTTCGTTCACACGCGGCGTTTGAGGCAAAATCAATTCAAAATTATTATTACTCTCAATTTGGCTATTGAAAACAGATTTACCTTCCTTTATGGCATTTCTAATGTGATAGGTTTCATACATGCTTAGTTTTTCTTTTCTTCAGTCGCCTTGAAAATGTCATCAGGAGATGACGAAACATGTCGGCTCCTGTGGGTTTTTTAATTTTATGATTGTTTATCTCTTGTAAAATAAAATTACTTACAGTTTCCAAAGTTACTAGTCAAGTGAAGACGTTGTTCTTTTACCTATACTAATATGTTGCTACTTGACAGATTGACTCTCCTAGAGAAGTATAACCTATAAAATCTGTCATATGATTATTAATTTTGACACCTCTTTGTATGACATCTCATTGCAAGGAGGTATCTAGTTGTAAAAGTAAACAATAACCTCAGAATGAAATCTACCATTGTTCGAATCACGTCGTGCCTTTTCCTTATTCTAAATCATATATCCTTTGCTGCGGCGTAAGTAGTTATTTTTACAACAAAAGGTCCTGAACTTAAGGTAAGACCTCCATTCTCATTTTCGTAGTAGTAAAAGAACCAGCGGCTTTCGTTTCGTCTTAAAACTTTCAAATTTACACCCTTTCGCGTAGCGAGGAAACTCAGCCGAAGCCCTCGCTACAAACCTTCATGGTCCCAGTCGGCCCCGGATTTTCGATATTTCCTTTCGTAGTAGTTCTTGTTTCATTTGCATTTTGAAACATTTTGTATTTAAATTTCATTTTTGGTGCACTTTCAATCATTCTACGTAGGTATCTACTGATTTGTTTGAGAATCATGCGACTTGTCTACCATGCTTTGTCCATGCCCCTTGTTTAGTTTAAGTGACTTTATCATTGCTTATTTGAAATATTTTAGGTAAAATGCCTTTCACTCCATTTTGTTCTTAAAATTGTTAATGCAAATTACCATTTTTTATCTGATTTTCCTTCACTTTGGGCTATTTTATGCCCTCCTAGTGCCTCCCTTTGTACCTTGTAACAAAGCCACGTTACGCCATTACAAAATGGCCGGTAAACAAGCGGAACTCAAAGTTCACATTGCAAAGAGAGATTCTCTCTTCGTTGTTCTTCAAGAATGTTATGATCTTGCTAAAAACGTTACTTCAGCAGACTCTTCGACGTTCAGAAGCTTGAAACGTAAAGTAAAATGTCTTGATGCTATTCAGGACTCGTTCATAGAGGTAGTTGATACAATCAACATGTTGGAAATTCAGCTCAATCCAGATTATTCGCCTAACTTTAAAA
Source organism: Diaphorina citri (assembly GCF_000475195.1). Classification (NCBI taxonomy): domain Eukaryota; kingdom Metazoa; phylum Arthropoda; class Insecta; order Hemiptera; family Psyllidae; genus Diaphorina; species Diaphorina citri. Next base: position 284 of record NW_007382347.1, on the reverse strand, counting down.
TGGTAGAATCTTTCCTAACTTTGCATAGTTATATAAAGTCCAAATATGAGGACGCGTGTCAGCACAAACCAGAGAGCGCCAATGCTGCTAGCACCAGCACAGAGGTCAAAGTAAAGTTACCCGCGTTAGAGTTGCCCTCATTCAACGGGGAATCCTTTTCGGATTGGGTTATTTTCTATGAGTCGTTCAAATCCATGATTCATTCGCGCACCGATATATCGAATGCACAAAAGATTCAGTATCTTGTCTCGAGACTCTCTGGGCGCGCTCTTAGCAGTTGTGCA
>NW_007382346.1:7094-9197 GCF_000475195.1 Diaphorina citri | reverse complement strand
TACTGATGAACTGTTAACACTGAAGAATTTGTAAAATGTGTGGTGATGCACTCAAGTAGTTTTTACGGTAGGTAACAGAAAACTAGTTGTATAAAAAATATTAGAGGTAGAGAGAGATGCTGGAGAGCTACCTTCCTCCACACTTGGCTGTCAGATATTATATGTGAATGTCCAGATGAGAAGAGGGATTCTTGAATAAGGTTTGACAATTTATTTTTTTATGTTATAGATCACATAGAGGTGGTTTCTGAGGATTTCTATTGATGAACGAACAGTGGATTATAGTTTATTAATACCTACTAGTTTATGTTTTAGCACTTTACAATTCAAAATCACAAGTTAAAATGACAAAAAAGCAAAAAACCATCTATCAAATCCTCGATTTCCAGGCTTTCAAAATCAGAAATCTTTCTGTAATCCAGACTTATCTTACAACAAAAATATCCGTAATCTTGTTTTAAAATGTCAACACAAGCACCACAGTCTACCACAGAGGTAATTTTGCGTCTACGCTCAGCTGTAATCCAGGCTTCGCTTAACTCGTAAGATAACCTTGACACTTTACTTCAGGGTCATATTTCTCGCTTCGTCTGATCGAGAGTGCGTTTTATTATACCGATAAGGGACAGTTCTCCCTAATCGGGATCGTAATCTGGTTTTAAAATTTGGCCCGTAGAAATTTTGATTTCTCAATCGGTAGTCTAGCCTTGTGAAGAGGTTGACAAGTTGTGGGAACAGAACCCCTGTTTGGACGTTGTGGGAGATCTTTGTACAGCAATAATCAACCAATATAATATATTGGTTGATTATTGCTGGTTGATGTATATATACCTTTTTTTTCTCTTTCTCACTCCATCTCTTGAATTTACCAAGTGGTTCAACACCTACAAAGTTTGACAGACAGTTTACTGCTTTACGATCTAACCACCTTACGAGCACTGTGCCTGTATCAGCATCATCTACTTACTTTCCAATCAGAAGATTCCCCTTCCTTCTTGTTTCAATTCTTTTTCTGACGTTGACAGGACAATTTCCACTTCGCGACTCGCAAAAGAGCTCTAGAAAATTTCAAGAAAAAGTAGAAGATCTAGACAGAAACTCGATAAAGAAGTTTAAGTCGCACCAGCTTCCTCAAAACTTTAGACTACTTTAGACGGATGAGTGCTGTGGAGGCGTCGATTGAACCTGGTGGAGATGACTCGAAAAGTCTTTGTGTTAAATCTGACAGTTCCACTGTTTTTTTTCGTACATAGTCTGTCTCTCAACTTTTTTTTGAAACAGCGTGAAAGCGTTGACGGAAGCTGACGTCTCCATTCTTTCTTGAGTGTAGGCGGCGCGCGTCTGAAGATTTACAGGTGGTTCATCTTCTGATGAAGTTGCACTTAAACTTCGCTATCATTCAAAAGTCGAGACATGATTGGTTTAATATCATTTTGTCTTATGACCGATTTTGTTTTTAGCGAAAATGGTTCATTTGCTGGTTTTTCTAAACTCTTTCTCATACTCACATGGCATTATGGTTAGGTACATCAAGAGACCAGTGATTGGATATTAGCTTGCTTCGTTCTTTAATTTCTTTTGGTGTAAACTTGGTGATGCAGAAGAGTTGGGCGTGAAAAACTATTGGTATTTTCATCTGTTCGCAATTTGTTGCAGACTGAGTTAAACTTTTAGTTTAGTTTGGTCGCTTTCGGCAGATTAAGTCGAATGTAGCAGTCTCTCGGTGGTTTTCGGTGCTAGTCAGTATTGAACCTTCAACTGCCTTAACTTTAAATTGGTTCCTGCTACGGTGTGTAGGTCATGTTCGATTTGGTTGGTGTGGGGTGGGGGGTGGGGGGGGTGGCTACGTCGTACCTCTGCTATAGAATGTAGATTGTGGGGGCGCTGGTTAATCAGTATGAGTTGCTTTAGCTGATACGTTGAGGCTTGGGTAGACACATAAAAACGAGTAACATATTCAGTCTAAACTATTCGCGAGACAAGGGGCTGGGTATTTATTGGTGGCGTATTTGAACAAGAGGAAGTTTGTTCTCGGGGTGAGCGGTGTACTCATCGTTGGGTGTGCGAGGTGGGGGGGGGTAGTGGAGTTGGTGTGCGGGGAGA
>NW_007382346.1:0-6328 GCF_000475195.1 Diaphorina citri | reverse complement strand
GTTACCTAATGATAATTCTTCTTCTGATGGTGGATCATTTTCGATTTTTGAGATAAAAAAAAAATTGGAAAAATCGACTATTATTATTGTTTTTGTAGTCTTGGACGAGAGTCAACTCAAAAGTTTGAAGATTGAGAAATTTGGGAAAAATTAGAACTTTTCGAGGAAGCTTTAAACTTTTTACTTCGTTTCTAACAGCCTCGTATCTTTGAATGCGAATGTAAAATGGCACGGACGAGTTCTACGCAAATAATCCACAGAAGGAAATCACTCACCGCCACCACGATCTTCTGATTTCAAGGAAATAGAAAGTGTTTGCATGACTACCTGGTCCTACTGTTCAGTAAAACATCTTCTCTTTTGAATATGAATGATAAAGGTACGTTTATAACGCCTTTTGGCCGAATTATAACAAAATCCGATCCAAAATCCAAGGATTTGCAAAGCTAAGCGAACCACTTAGATTTGAACAGCTGATGGATCTCGGCTCAATGTAGTTTTCAGAAAAAGATTGTAAAATTGTAAGCCCGGCTTTATGGATAGCGCGGAGGAGTAACTCCAAGATGTCAAACACAGAGGGTAATATGGAGTCTCGTTGGTAGGCTGTTTGTTACTTTTTAAATATTTCGAAGCGTAAAATTATGAAAATACGTTTTCAGCATGAGTTATTTTTTTGTGGATTTTGATCATTTTAAAAGTTAAGTGATTTTCTCCTTGAAATATTCTTAAGTTTATTATTATAATGTCTCAAGAACGGAAAACCAACCCAATCTCACTTTCAGGATAAAGCACACATTTTAAAGGAAATGTGTGCTGGGGGGAGAATATGCTCCACCTTGTGGAAATAAAAAAAACAGATGTGTCAGAACAAGCGAAAGAATGAGGGCTGGTGAAGATTGACAGCTTGAAATGCGACTCAACCTGGCGGTATTGCCCAGTAAGTAACACTCTACCGTCTTTACCCCGTATGTTGAAACTCAAGCTGAACTTGAGATGAAAACCTTGGCCATTGTCTTCCACAATTTTGTGTTAAATAACATGAAATTTGCAAGATTTTCATCTCAAGTTAAGGTGAGTTTTATAATTACTGGGTCATTTTTTTTTTTTTTTTTTTTTTTGTTTTGCATTGCCTACAATCAGTACAATAATCAGTCATGTTCTTATGTGTATTATGTTCCTGGATACCTCAATAGCACACAGTCATGCAGGTGTTTTCACTTCTTGTGCATGTAGATATGTAATAATTGGCGTGGTGAAGAACATGTATTGCAACTTAACAATATAGTTGAAGAAGGCCCATTTTGAGGTGTAGTGTTCTGCTCATACCAAGTCAAACATCAAAATGTAAATGTACCATTTTTTTTTTTTTTTTTTTTTTTTTTTTCAGATATAAGACAGCAATAGTATAGAAAAGCGATGGGAAAATATCAGAAGCTCGGTCAAACAGAATTACCCGAGGAGAAGGTAATGGGCTACTAATATTTAATTTTTATCTGTCAAAATATTTCCTAAGTGATTTGCCTTGGTTGTTTGTATAAATGAATTCTAAAATCAATGAATTCACTGGTATCCTGTGTACTTTATTTACAACTGGTATAACAAGAAGAAGAAAAATTGAACAGATAGTTCCAGAGACCAGATGATTTCCAAGAATGGAGAAATATGACTACTCTTAATGACAATTTTCATGTAATAGTACTTAATAAACAGCCTAGGGTTTTCAATGTTTAATTCATACCGTTAATGTACCTACTGATTTATTAAAATTACCATGTAGGTCATCATTAATACTTAACTTGTGATGAACATTATAATATATTAGTAATATCTTGAGGTGTTTATCCATAAATTTATTTACAGGTTGTAAGGATGCAACAGGAGGGGAGTCCCTCTGATCTCCTACAATTGAAAATGACGCCAGAATTGGACGGTTGTTTCTGGACAACATTGAGTTGACTGATTCCACTATTCTGATTGGTTTAGCTCAATCGAAATGCCCAACCAGTAAATTATTATCAATTACCTTACTTAACTAAATGCCAACATCGCAAAGTGTACTACATAATAATTATCAATTTTATTATGATAAGGATCGTCATAATTGTATCTCAAAACTTCAATGTATGAACATTCTTACTTTGATATTTATTACATGTAATGTGTAATATTTCTTTGTAATTTTATGTACAGGTACTGGTATCCATGAAATTACCCTATCTATTGTTGTTATTCCTCCAACAAGATTTCACCTGATTCCCAAGGTAAAAATTAATCACCAAATTACTTACATTATTGTAGGTATAAACAACAATAAAATCTTTCTTTACACTCTTCTTTCTTCTTTTTAATAATTAACAGCTGTACCTAACCTCTAGGCTACAGTAAATATAATACTCATGATGGTTGTACCTCATATACCTACTAAACAGAGGCTAAATAGCAAGCAAGGTAACTTGGGTTTGGGTTTATTATCTATTTTGGGCAAGGGGGGAAGTGTTCACTGCCTGTAAAAATGACACATTACATTCATTGTCTAGAAAGTCCTGGCTTTCTGGATTCACCTATTCTAGGATGTCAATCTTGTGTTGAGAAATGCATAATATTATGAAGTTAAATTAAATAGGTAATATTTATAATAAAATATTGCCCAAGTTTCACTTGTGAAAAGAATACCATGGTTTGAGTGAAATTGATTACCTGTGTTGTAATTTTTTTCTTGTAATTTTAACATGGTACTTTCCTTCGAGAAATTACCTGCGCCTCACATTCCACCTCCGAAGATTCTCACCTGATTCCAACGGGTAAGAAATTATACACCAAAAAAACTACATGGTTTGTAGTAGATACAACCTTTTTTTTTAATTACTTTCTATTAATTACAAACCTGTAACCTTCGTTAGGCTACAGGTGGCAAATAACCCATTCTCGCAATTCATGATGGTGTTGTACTACGAGACTGACGGAGGCTAAAAGCAGCAGCATCTGCACTATTTAAAATGTTGATTAGACCACAACTAGTAAAGTTTGGCGTATTATGACAACATTCTGTAGAATCATAGTACCGTAATATATTATAATGTAATTGTTTCTTGTTTTTTTTTTTTTTTTTTTTTTTTTTTTCTTCCCCCTCATTCCAGCTTCTATATTGGCACCACATGAATGAGCCACCAAGTGACGATCCTCCCAAGTCCTCGAAATTTTCCAGCTGGGTATGTTGGCACACACCAACGATCCCACGAGTGATCCCCAAGTCCTGATATTGTCCCATCGTTTCCATCTTCCTCAAATAGAAATGGAGCACAAAAGAAACAAGGAGGTAACTAGTAATTGAATTTTGTTATTCAATTTTTTATTTATTCATTTTCATTTGTAGACACATTACATAGACATGTTTAAAAGTAATGTTTAATTTATGAAGAATTATTGTACAAGTACTATTACAATATGTGCATAAGTTTAAAAAAAATTCTCAAGCTGGTTTTGGATTTTTTCTTCTCATTTTGGAAGAATTATGCAAACCTGAACTTGTACAACCTATACCTCAGGAAATAGTTTTTTTTATTAATATTTATTATAGTGTCAGGAAATAGTATTTACCTACTAAAAAAAAAAAAAAAAAAAAAAAAAAAAAACAGAACAGAACAGACATGGCCAATATTTTTAACCCATATTTGTATTTCTCTTTTATTTCAGGACCAATCAGGAATAGAAATTCCTATTTTGCTGCACGGCACAAGGCTATTGAGGCTGAGGACTGCTGCTCGCGTAGCAAGGTACAAAGCTTTACAAGAGCAGGATGCTCAACTCCACAATCTCCGGATGGAATGGGAGAAGGAGAGAATCCAAATGGAGAGGAACTTACTTGAGTTCAAGATGGAACAAGAGAAGAAGAAGTATGGATGTTTGTAAATAATTGGGTTGTGTTTGTAAATAAATATCACACTGGCCTTGCACGCATAGAGGGACCTGGGTTTCGGATCCCGGCGGTGAAAAAGAAATTTCTGAACAACTTCTGAATACATTTTGGGCTCCTTGTGATACAACAAGTCGATTTTAAAATCAACAAAAAAAAAATAATAATAACAGTTATTTTCCATCCCTGCTTTCAATCCTACCCTATCCCAATTCTGGCAACACTGACATCAAGTTGTTGTTGTTGTAGCGGCTTTAGCTTTTGCCGAATGGCGATAGCAGAATAAAGAAAAGATGTCTTTTTGTATCTGCTATACACCGGGGTGATGGTCTCTAGCTCTAGCCATGTTAAATTGGCTGGCTCGTCCTGAACCGCAGTCAACCATCGTGAGGACTTGTGCTTGGTCTTTAAAAGCAGAGAGAACCCTTTGAGGAACTGCCAGCTTGCTAGGCTGGTTAGGGTTAGCTGTTCTCCTCCCTGTTTATAGTCCCACAGCCAGACACTAGTCTTCTCTCTGTTTAACGTCCCCTAGCCTGACATCAAGTCAACAATGTTGCCTCAACCAAAGAACTGTTGAGCAAACCTACGCCTGATGTCAGCTCCATTTGGGTCAACCCGAGGATGATCTACATCTTCTTCTTCTTCTCCTCTTTCTTCTTCTTCTTCTTCCTGGGGCTCATACATTGCATTGTCCTGCCTTGTCATATTATGTAATATGGCAGATGCAATAATAATATTGATCGAATTTGGAAGTTTATTCTGGAGGGCCCTTTTCAGGATTGGAAATTTCCTTTTCCACACACCAAACGCTCGTTCAATGAGATTTCTCGTTGTTTTTTGAGCCCTGTTGTAAGCTTCTTCCTGTGGGTTTGCTGGGTCTGGGAATGGGGTATACATTTTTCTTGTTTGGGCATATCCTGAGTCTCCAAGCAAATAGCCTGTGAAAATAAATAGTAATGTACATTGAAAATTAGATATAGCTCACATACAATACCTTTTCCATCTATATAGCATCAATTAATCACAGGGAAAAATATTGTCACCAATTTATTTTACCAGTAATGGACACTGCCATTACTTATAATAAGTTAATTTGGCTGGTAGGTTGTAAGTTGTAATTGTCAGTTTGAATTAGCCTTCACAGTAGTATAAATTAAGCATTGAAGAATAATTAATCACCTGGAAGTTCATCATTGTCAAATCTCAATTTGACAGAGGATGCGTTAAACATCCTGGAATCATGTGCAGAACCTGGCCAGCGACAAATCAAATCAAAAAATTCCATGTTAGGGCCACACACAACTTGAACATTTAAGGACATAGTGCCTTTCCTGTTCCTGAATGTTTCAGCTCTTGGCCCACCAGGATTCATGATGGGGATATGAGTTCCATCGATGATCCCTGTTACACCAGGAAATCTAGCCAGGGCATAGAATTGAACATGGATGTCATTCATTTGGTTGGGGGGTGGAAATTTAATAAAATCGCTCATTTTGAGTGCCAATGTCTTTGATGTCATATTGACAATCTTGCATACTGTTGGCTGGCTTAATTTGACAATTTTACCGCACATATTCTGAAACACAAGCATATTATTTTAAATAAAATTTCATACGTACCTCCATTTTTTTCTTGCTGTACTTAATACCTATAGCAGGTTGCTGATATTCTGTAATAATAGGATATTACAACCTACCACTGTAATATTATGTACAATCATTGTATTATTCTGTACTTTGTAAATATGTTACTATACCAAAATAAACAAATCCATTAAAAAAAAAAAAAAAAAAAAAAAAAAAAAAATGTTCTGATTTTTACTGACAATAACTACATACTAGGTATATGGGTCAGTCCGATCCAGTAGTAAGTTTAGTAGGTAGTAGTAGTAAATAATAGACTTGTAATCTTTGGTTTCTACATCCAGTTTACACCTCAAAATTTTCTGATAGCAATCAATCCATCTTTGTACTAATCAGTCCTATACAGTACCAAATAATTTCTGTAACAACACAACTGAAGGCTTCTTACCTGGAAGGATGAAGTTGCCAAATAACTTAGCAATGTGAGGCCCATCAAGGTAGGTGGAACTGGAGCACCTCTTGGATCTGCATCATTTTGAAGAAGTGGTAGAAGCATATCTCTCACCACCTCTTTGCTCATATGGTAATCTTTCACAAACTCAAGGTCTGTTAAAATTTCCATAGGGTTGCCATAATCAACCAGATGTGGATGCACTCTTGGCTGAGGAGCAAATTGCTCATCAATATCCAGGGCATCGTGATCAATGAGATGATCGTCATCACCAATAAAATCCAAAAAAGGTATATCAGCCATACTCTACTGATGAACTGTTAACACTGAAGAATTTGTAAAATGTGTGGTGATGCACTCAAGTAGTTTTTACGGTAGGTA
>NW_007382345.1:6255-9197 GCF_000475195.1 Diaphorina citri | reverse complement strand
TTATATCCGATTCTTTTAGGTATTGACTGAATTGGACCGAATCAAAAGGAGGTCCAGAATCACTCACAATTTCATCAGGTAAACCATGTCTTGCAAACATAGCTTGGAGATGATTAATAACAGACAGGGCAGTCATTGAATGCATCACATCCAGTTCAACATATTTGGAATAATAATCAATCACCAGCAGATAATTCTTTCCATTTAACTTGAAGAAATCCATACCCAAAGTAGACCAGGGACGATCAGGAATGTCTCTGCTTACAATTGGTTCATTCTGGTTAGCACGGGAATACTTTTGACACAGAAGACAACTCTTAACCAAGTTTTCAATGTCAGTGTTCAACGACGGCCAATACATCACTTCGCGTGCCCGCTTCTTACAGGAGACCAAACCAAAATGACCATCATGAAGCTTCTTAAGCGCTTCAGCTCGACACTCTTTAGGTAAAACTAATCTTGTGCCTCTCATGATACAGCCATCCAAAATATGAAGTTCATCTCTACAATGCCAGAATTCTCGCAAGTCAGTATCCACATGAGACTTATTAGCTGGCCAACCATTAATTATGTATTGTTTCAATCTGATTAAACCTCCATCAGTTGCTGTCTTCTCTTTTAACTTCTTCTAACTTGTTAGGAGTTGCATTCACCAAGGAACAAATAGCAGGTAGGCTTTGGTCAACATCATCAGTGTTAACAAATTCATGTACAATTGGGAGCTCTAGACAGCGCATCAGCCACAACCAATTCTTTTCCAGGAACATACAAAATCTCAATATCATAACACTGAATGCGTAGCAACATTCTGACTAGTCTAGGCGACATGGACTCATAAGGTTTCTTGATCAAATTCACTAGGGGCTTATGATCACTGTGTATGGTAATTTTGTTTCCATACACAAAGTGATGGAATTTCTCCAAACCATAAACCACACAGCAGCAGCTCCTTCTCTATTTGAGCGTAGCGGACTCTCTGAAGCTCATTCAATGAAGCTGACGAATATGCAACAACACCATTGTTCTGAATCAGCATAGCACCCAGACCATAGGAAGACGCATCTACAGACACCACAATAGGTTGATTAATGTCAAAGTACTGGAGCACAGGAGCATTGATCAGAAGATTTTTCAGTTTTTGAAATTCTTTTTCAGTATTCATATCCCAGAGCCCAGTCCAACATCTTTCTTGAGAAGTTGCCTGAGAGCCAAAGTTTTCACTAGCAAAATTTTTTACAAAATTTCATCTCCAAGTAAGTTGCATTCCAAAGAACCTTTGAAGTTCCAATTTACAAGTGGAGTTGGAGAACTTGAGAAATGGCTTCAATTTTTTGGATAGAGCAATCTGGATCCACCGAGCAATACCTTGGGAGGACCAATACATGGCCAAGGTATTTGAGATATTTTCCCACAGCAATTTTCCTCTGCTTGAATTTCAAAGATTCTCTTTCCTGGCAACTTGAAACAGCTCTCTGATTTGCATTCAAATGTTGTTGCTCATTTGTGAGAACAACTGATAATGTCATCAAAATAAGGGATTTTTATTTTCATGTTTGGAGAAAATACAGTCAATTGTACTTTGGAATGCTTCAGCGCACAACTTAAACCAAAAGGCATAACACCAGTAACGATATCTTCCATACTTTGTAATAAATGTGTAGGTAGGGAACTGTCTTCATCAAGAGGTATATGCCAGTATGCACTTTTGACATCAAACAGAGAGAATATCTTGCTATTCACAATTTGTCAAACAAATTATCCACACAAGAATTTTCATAGTGAAACGTTTGATGGCTTTATGAAGGGACGAGGATCCAAACAGTACCGCAGAGAGGCATCTTTTTTCTCCACCCAAAGTCACACCATTAACCACTCAGTAGGTCTATCAACCTTTTGATAATTCCATTTTCTTCCATTTTTCATTAACTGTTCCTTTGAACTGGTTCTCTTTAGAAAGCGGATCTCTTCTTGGGTGGCTGCACATGAGGTTTAACGATTCTCCATCAATGCATATTTTATATTCATATTGAACTGCCAATGCCATCATAAAATATCTTGATATTCAATTCATCAGGCTATATTTCAGTCGAGGTGTTCCAAATTAATGTGCTATGACCCATGTTATGCAAGATTGAAATTTTGTTTTCCTGACACGTATATCAATCCAAAGTTTTCCACAAGACTCTGCACTCAAAATTAGGATAGGGTACAATATTATCACAATGAATTTTAATTCTTTTCATATGTTAATCGACAAGACATTATACATTCACCAAAACATCAACAGTGTCTTTTGTGTAAGTAATCACATTGTCTTACACACTTATGATACCTTTGGAAGGTAACATCCATTTTGAGAATTTCTTGAATGAAATTGCGTTCTACACAAGATCCATGTCTAATTTCAACAAAGTTGGGTTTCCATTTATAATCCTCTTTCAAACCACTTGGGAACCATTTGACATACTATCAATGCGCCAGTTCACTGAGGCGAATAATCAGGGACCGGACTTAGACGCAATACTGTCACACTCGATTGGTCCATGTTGACAATCACACTCAGGAGTATCACACCACCATTCAGTGTCCTTATTGGCGACGTTTATCTCGACACTGGGAAGCATAATGATTTGGACGCCACAGTTGAAACACGTTACAACTCTCCTGATAGGGTCCATTTGTTTTGTCTTGGATTCTGGATAACTTTTTACATTGATTTCTATAGAAAAGTTGAATTTTTCAATACATGATACTCTTCCACATTGACGAGACATTAGACAATGTGTCTGCATACTTTCTGCATGACCTTTAGCTTATTCAGCATTTTTACGAATTTTCTACCAACAGGATGCTAAAGTAATTTTTCTTTCTCTCAGTAATCTCTCACTAATTGTTGCAGAGTCCAATGAATAATCTTGTCCTTTTTTTCAAATTTCTTTCTT
>NW_007382345.1:0-5164 GCF_000475195.1 Diaphorina citri | reverse complement strand
ATGAGCATATAGGAGTGAGAGGCTAGTACAACACGCGTAACGGTGCGTGTACGACGTGCGAGAGTGTAAATAATATGTACCTACCTAATACTACCTAAGACCTGAGTAAAACAGTGATAAACTGGGTGCATAATCGGTTTACTAACTGTTAATTGGAGCATTTTCCAGCGCCTAGGTGGCTCTTATTCGTTACGACGATACAAGTGCAAATATACTCGCTCACTCTCGTCGCTCACTCTCAATAACGTACTTAGCCTGAGTAAGCACTGGGTGCATTTTACGCTAAACTTTAATTGGAGATTTTCACGTCCGACAAGCGTCCATTACCACACTCTTTTCCCATGTAAAAAAAAAATCGAAACTTAGATTACATATTACATCGTTCGTTAAAGTTTCGGTCTCGTCACCTGTCGCTCATTTATGTTGTGTGTGAGAGAGCGGACAAAAAAATCCCATGTAATTGGCACTCGTCCTCAGGTAGTTTTTTTAATGGTGGGATTTATAGCAAAATTCCCACAAAGAAGTCTCGTCGCGTCAACACGGCTCCCCTGTGCCGAGATGCCGAAGAAGTTGTGGCTTATCTTATTTTTGGTATTTGTTCAAATTTTTCAAAGGTTTCTGCTGAGTGTTCGAAGGTAAGGGATTATTGGTCTTTTAAGTCAACGTGCGTTGGCCGAGTAGGAAATGTGTTCCGCGAGATAACGTGTCAGAAAGATTGCTCTCCTGCGCAGAGTTGTTTTTAGCCCAATCCATAAAAACAGACTTCCCTGAAGGGCAAGCAGAATAAGCAGAAAGCGAAAATTTGTTATCTTCATGAGTAGGATGTGTTGATAGATGTTGCATTGTTTTATTTTCAAGACTGAACAACTTTACCCATGGCAGGAAATTTGAAATAGACTCTTTACATTATTTGATGTAGAGAGAGAAGCGGATCAGAGAGTCACAAAACAGTGAGGTGGAGGTTCTTGCAGTCTAATTTCTTATGTTACGAGTCGCAGCTGGATGATCGGGAATTTTGACAATGTTCAGTAATGAGCGTGACTGACAACAAAATATCTGCGCGTCTATGAGGTGATAATGTATACCTAGCATTATTTTGTTGTCATTACACAAAATTATAGCGTTTCATCTTAGTCTGTACTAGAAATGGAAAAGAGTATAGGTAATTTCGTTCTTGTGGATTTCAGGATATACCTCAAAAACAAGTAAAAATTGATGCAAGCATCAAGTGGATCATCTGATGACGGTATACCTCAGTATGCTCACTCACAGATCAGCCTTTGCCTACTCCTCTACCAGCTAAGAGTTTTGAATCATAGGATGAGCGTGCGAAATATCTTAGATATCTTGTTTCTTTCACCTTACCTGCATGTAAAAAGTGTACCACCCTTCAATGACTGTTGATTTTCCAAGAAAGAAGCATTCAACAGACGCACAGTTTAAGAAAATTACATCTTCTTCTTCTGTTCTTTCGAAAGCTGTGCCATAGTTCAGATGGGTCCGCCTCAGTGTATGTGCTGACGCTCATCAATCAGCTGTAATTACAACGGGCGATATACAATTAATAGTCACCAAGGACGATTGCGTGGAATATTTTCTGGGCATACAGTTTGCGTAAGTGGACTTTGATGCACATTTCAACTCAGATTGACGTCGCGCTGGGAAGCAGAAAGAGTAGTAGATAGAGATGAGATATTGATCCATAGATGAATGCTGTGCAATTTATAAGGATACTTGTAAAGTGTGGCTATTGACGTATCACTTTAGCAAGGCAGGATCCAAATGTTGATTGAAAAGTAAATAAAAAAGATAAATTCACAGCAAATTTCCATATTACGTGAGGGATAACATTAAGACCTGGATGCTCGAACGATGATCTTCTTCTGACATATCTGATGATGTGATTCAAAACTCTGATGCTTTGCATCGTGAGATCCTGGTTACTTTGGAGTTTAAGGATCATAGTCCTTGAAACATCACATAGAACTCGTAATGGACCCCGTGTCCTCTCATCGCACTTCTATTACAGACTAAACGATGGAAAGACTGACGTTATGTGTTGCGTAACTGAGAAAAGAATAATAGGCTATGTGTATAATTATATAGCTATAGTTAGAATTACTTCGATTGAGCTCATGAACAGTCTCTCGAACTGAAACCATTGTAATCTCATCCGTCATAGCTCATGACATTGTCACAATCAAGAACATTAGCTGACGCACTAGCTCCTTTCCGTGACTCTTTAATGTCTTTCTCATAAGCAACAAGAGTGATGTAAAGTCATTCTCAGAGTCGCTAGTCATTACCCGCGGCCATGGTAATGTACAGTTTAGTAGCGAAACAGCTTCACCGTGCAATAGCGGATAGGATCACAGTCTTTATCGATAAGTTAACAGTATTTGGTTACGTGTTATCTGTTGATCTTCAGGTAAGTATTTTTATTGGTTGCTAACAATCTTTAGGGCTAACCTAAATTCTTGTGACGTGAGGATCTTAATGTTGGGTAGGTACGCGGACATATATCTCCATGCCTGCGATGGAGCGTGTAGGAGGTGTATTAGGAGATCATAAATAAAGGTGAGGGAAGCAGAGTATGCTCTGCGCATTGATCATTAGACTTTGAAAAAATTGAAGATAAGCGCAATATTGGTATTCAGCTGATATGCATTGGGAGTAAGAGGTGTTCAGACCAGATTTTTAAATTTGCCAGTATAAGTAACTACTGACAAATTTAGACTCTGTACATTTACAATGAGGTTTTTGTTGTTTTCGGTTAATGGTTCCAGTATCAAGTACCTCGTAATCAAGTTTACTACTACCAGACGACGTGTATAACCGAAGTTGTAATTGTATCTATATGTTCGGATTTTGCAGTGTCTCTGGACGAAGTGTCGTAAAAGTTGCACGCTTTCCTGACTATCGGTAATAACTGGAGAGTTGAATTTTATAGAGTAGTCCGAAAATCACCCAACATGGTGCTTATTTTCCCGTCTTCAACACTTGGTAGTTTGTGGTGTAGCTTCTTTAAGTATGTGTGGGTAATGAGGCCGTTTACGTATTCGTGAGAATCTTTCACACTTATCGTTGCGTAAGAATGATAAGTATTGACTGTAACCTAGTCCACTAATCAGATGTTAAGTATTGTTGTTAAAAGGTACAATCATGCGGTGTTTTAATTTCTCTGTACAATTAATGTCGTCAGCGTTCATAGGTAGGTATTTCGAGTGTTATCTATGGCAGCGGTCCCACCATCTATCTAAACCATTAACAAACACCAATTAATTTTACCCTTGCTGTACTGCGGAGGTGGTAGTATGGCAGATAGTATCTCACCTCGTTGTTGTCCGGCATCTCTGTACATAATGATTCTGGTTTTCCTATGTTATTGGTATCAGGCAAATCAACGTTGGAATACCAATTGGAGAAAAAGCCGAAATTGTACATTTTCTTCGAACAATACATCATGATTACATTTTCCTATCATAACAATTTCATGATATCCTGTAACTAACGTCGACTTGTTCCCATGTATTAAACCTTTTTGATAGTAGACGTTATAGAATTCTCGACAAAATTTGTAACCGTCGAGCGTCGGCGTGGTTAAAACTCGTGTTGTGGGGACTTATCTGTCCTTGTACAGCTCATTAGGTATCTCTAATACAAAATGGAAATTCAATCTTTGCGATAGATGACAAGTTGATCAATAGGTCTATGGTTATCATGATGCTGTAGTTCTCACTTTTCTTCGAACAGGGGTTTAAGACAACCTTGGTGGTTTTAGTAGGTCCTGGAAAACTTTGCATTTCCAGCGAGATATTGAAAAGTGTAATGACGGGCGGCGAGACACTTGGTTTATTAGTAGTTAAGAATGGATGGAGGAATTCCATCAGCCCCCTGGTCCCTTATTACTATGTCAAAATTGAGAAGAGCAGTTAGTTTTCGTGGCAATCAAAGTTTAGATTTATTAAGACTGAAGCTTCAGCTCAGAGTTGTGGCCAGCATACATAACATCTCCCTTTCATAAAAAACAAACAATCAGCTCAGAGTTGTGGCCAGCATACATAACATCTCCCTTTCATAAAAAACAAACAATCAGCTCAGAGTTGTGGCCAGCATACATAACATCTCCCTTTCATAAAAAACAAACAATCAGCTCAGAGTTGTGGCCAGCATACATAACATCTCCCTTTCATAAAAAACAAACAATCAGCTCAGAGTTGTGGCCAGCATACATAACATCTCCCTTTCATAAAAAACAAACAAAAGAATTAAATTATTACAGGTCAAGTTAATACAGGTCATAATCAAGAAGTCTGGCAGGAACACGACGAACACGTTCTGGTCTTGAAGTCATAGGAACAGGAGGTGGAGGAAGAGGAGGGGGACTAGGAACCTGAGGAGGACTATCAGGAGGAGTGAAATAATATTGATCTTGCCCTTGAACAGGATCACCATCAAATGATATTGGACTAGGAGATCGAGGTGGTTCAGCTTGAACTGGATTGTCATCAACAGATGGTTGAAATGGTTCAGCTTGAGATTCAGGCTCAGAAGTAAATATCAAATCTCCATAATCTTCCTCAGAACCATAATCTTCCACGGAAATACTTTGATGAGCACAGGGCATACAGCTTGTTTGTTGTACTCCACTGTCAACATAAGGTTTGATATGAACCCTGTTTCTAATGTAGACTCTGGAATTGCTGCTTTCTATCTCATATCTTCTCAACTTGTGATCAGCCTTGATTATCATGCCAACTTTCCAGTCTTTATCATTTGGGTCAATCTTGTACCATACCTTTTGTCCCACAGGCAAGTCATTGAGTGGTTTAGTCTTACAATTGCCATATTTCTCTTGGACATATTTTCTGTTAATAAACGTTCTGCTCACATTCCTAGGGAGATGATTTGGCTTCAAGACTGAAGGATGAGTAGGTAAACCAGTTCTGATTTTTCGACCCATCAGCAATTCAGCGGGAGAAGGCAGGTCATACTTGGGAGTGGCTCTGTAGTTCATGAGGGTAGTGTTCATATCTTTTCCTTCTTCTAGTGTCTTTCTCAATGAATTTTTTATTGTTTGAATAGCACGCTCTGCTTCACCATTGGACCTTGGGTATCTCGGAGACGAAGGAGAATGCTTTATATCCGATTCTTTTAGGTATTG
>NW_007382344.1:4980-9197 GCF_000475195.1 Diaphorina citri | reverse complement strand
TAAAATATGGCTAATGCTTCTGCTGTAAAAATAGATGCTTCGTGAGGTAGCCTGTATTGGAAGTTCTCATTATTTATGATGAAGGCAAATCCTGTGTTACTATCTGTTTTTGACCCATCAGTGAAACAAAGGGTGAAGTCAGTATATATTTGCAATATTTCAAGGTACTTGTTTTTAATTTCAATGCAACTTATATTGCTTTTTTTGTCGTTGATAAGATAATTAACATCTGGTGATGGGATTATCCAGGGTGGTACCACAATTTGGATGGGTATTATTTTATTGGGATAAATGTAGAGTGGATTCTGTTTTTGATAATAATATATAAGAGGTTGATTCTTATAAGTTATATTGATATCATCTGCCTCAAATTTATTTAGATGATAATTATTGAATAATATATTGAATAGTGGGTTGGTTTGATCTGCACTAACTTTTGCAATGATGTTAGAGAATAGTAATCTTCTTCGTACTGATAGAGGTAGAATTGCGGATTCAGCATACAGACTATTAACTGGTGATGATTTTAATGCTCTAGATATCAGTCTGATTCCCATATGATGAATAGTATCCAGATGACTCAAATATTTTTTATTGGCATTCATGAAGATGGAGCATCCATAATCTAAAATTGGTTGAGTATATGCCATGTATAGTCTTCTGAGGGTATCTCTATTAGCTCCAAAATATTTACTACATAAGACTTTTAAAATGTTGAGGGACTTTAGTGCTTTTTGTTTTATATATTTAACGTGACTTAACCACTTTAATTGATAATCAAGTATTATTCCAAGATGTTTTATTTCTTCAACTATATTGATGTTTTTATTATTGATTATCAGTGAAATAGGAACAGGACGTTTCTTTTTAAATAAAATTGCTTGAGTTTTATCCGTAGAGAGAATAAAGCCATGATTTGCACACCAAGTGGCAATATTATTAATATTTTTATTCATTGTGTTTTGGAGGATCATTATATTTTTATGTTTAGCATATATTAAAATATCGTCAATATAAGAGGAAAACTTGATATTCAAATCAATTTGTTTTCTTATCTTACAGGATGCTATATTAAATAAGGTGCCACTTAATGGTGACCCTTGATCAATTCCATTGTCAAGTGAGTATTCATCGGAGAGTATATCATTTATTCTTACTCTTATTTTTCTATTTTCGAGTAGGGTTGTTATGAATTGTAGCATTCTTCCGCCAATACCCCAATTGATGAGATTTTTCTTTATATTATAACCCCAACAGAGATCAAAAGCTCGTAATAAGTCAAGTGAGACAGCTAGAGTACATTCATTATTATTGAAACCTTTTAGGATTAAATCATGGAGGGGAATTAGAGCATTTGAAATACTCCTATTACGTCTTCCACCACATTGCATTGAGTCTAAAAGATGTTTGCTCTCTAATATCCAGGTCAGTCGATTATTGACCATTTTTTGTAATATTTTATACAGACAACTTATGAGAGATATAGGGCGATAATTTTCTAATTTTGTTTTATCTTTGTTTGGTTTGACTATGGGAAAAATAATAACTGTTTTCCATATATCCGGAATTCTTCCAGAAGACCAAATTTTATTAAAAAATTGAAGGAGAGCAATTTTATTATCAGGGTCTAAATTCATCAACATTTGATAGGTTAGGTTATCAATACCACTTGAAAATGAGGTATGATTTTTTAGAGCTAATTCAAGCTCTTCAATTTTGAATTCACTATTGTAGCATTCATTATTTATTTCTTGATTTTCTATGAAATGTTTGATTCTAGGTTCGATTTTATTTTCTTTAATAATTTTCTTATCAAGTATGTCTTGAGACAAGCACGAATTACTTGAGATTTTAGAGAAATGCTTCCCAAATTCATTTGAGATTTGAATAGAATTATCAGTTATTTGATCCCCAACATAAATAGCATTTATGTGGGATCGTTTATTTTTATCTTTTATTTTTGCCAACTGATTCCAGAATAGTTTTGGGTTCCTTTTAGTATGATCAATGGAGCTTGTAAAAGTATGCCAAGAATTTTTCTGTTCCTTTTTGATTAGCACTCTTGCTTCAGCTCTACATTTCCTAAAGTTGATGAGGTCATCTAGGCATTTTGTTTTCCGGTATTTTCTAAGAGACCGATTTCTTTCTCTAATTTTGTTTTTGATTTCTTCTGTCCACCAAGGAACTGGAGTAAAGTTCTTGTTTATTTTGATTTTAGGAATAGATTTGGTACATGATTCAAGAATGTTTGATGTGATTAGATGATTATAGTAATTAATATTTTCTTCAACATTGTAAGATGAAAGTTTCAAGTTCTTATTGAAAGAAGACCAATCAGCTTTTTTGAAGTTCCATTTTGTAATGGTACTATGACAGCTATGACTTGTTTCTTGAAGTTTATAGTTGATTATTATTGGAAAATGATCTGATGAACATAAATCATGATGTACAAACGGCTGCTATTTTATTTCAAGTTCAGTTCCAAATTTCAAATTTTACCGCGCTCTGGAGCCAAGCGCCATTTTGAATTTTGAATGTAAATAAATGGATAGCGCGAAAATTCAAATTCGATTGAACGTGAAAAAAAAAAAAAAAAAAAATTGGACTTGAATTTTGGATATTGGATTTGGATCATGCGTTATCTCTTTTATCAGTACTTATCATTTTCACTTTTCAATATTTATCTATTTTCGTGTGAAGGAAAAGAAGGTATTAATAGTAGACGGGTAAGATAAAAATATCAAATCATTGTAGTTGTCTAATTGTGTCAAGATTCCAAGAAGGTCCTAGTACCTAGGTACTAAAAGGAAGGAAATAAAAAAGTGCCCTACCTATCAAAGAAAAAGGTTTGTATACCTACCTAGAACACAAAAAGTGTGACAAATTGCTTGATTGTTTACCTAATTCATCATTATATCATGAAGATCTCCTTTAACTCTATTATGTTTCCAGTGTTCTAAGGAAGGACACAGCTTGGCAATCAAAAGTCTCTTTGTACCCAAGGTCAAGAAATGTACGGTTTGGCCACTATTCAGAACAAGAGTTTTGAGAAAACTCAAAAACGTTCACTTTCCCAGACAGATCAACATTATTATTATTTTCAGGACACTTCTTTTAATATGAGTATGAACAACCTTCAGTGGCTGAAAGGAACATGGAAGTCAATTTCAGCCCAAGGGATCTACCCAACTATTAACTCATTCAAGTACATTGAAACCTTGTCAATAACACAACCTAAAAACAAGCCATATTTCAATTACTTATCCAACACAATCAACAACGAAGAAATCCAGCAGCCAATGCATTGTGAATATGGGTTCATACGATTGTTACCAAACAATAGCATTTGTTTACAACTTGCCCACAATTTTGGAGTGAACACTGTGGAGAAAGGAGTTTTGAGTGATGTGGTAATTTTTGTTCTTGTAGTTATTTAAACAAAAGATAAACCTGTAGCTCCAAGATTGATCTGTATTTGTGAGGTTTGGCAGGAGCATTGTTCATTGCCTACAGAATGTGTCATTAAACACTCTCAGCATAGGGTTATCAAGTTTGAATAACAACTGAGACTGATTTAGGGAGTTGATGTTCCTTGGATTGATTTAGGGATACCTAAATCCATATATAACTTGAACTAGCTTCTAACAGGGTGAGGAAGAACATCTAGTTATGATTCCATAGAGTGAAATATGTCTAATCAGTCCCATGAACACACCCCTGAAGATTAGCATGTAAACATCCTGTATAAAAACATTGGAAACAAGATTAACTGAGATTTTTCCCTTTTCCCCCCACTTTTATGGTGTAAAAAGAAATAATAATAATAATAATGATAATATTAATAAGTATGTTTACACCTTTCATATAATTGTTAAATGAATATATACATATCCCCCTATTTTCAGAATGACAAAGAAGTTTCATTTGAGAGGTACCTCCATAGTTCGAGTGTAGAAATCCAGAACCCAGATCAATCCAAGGAGTAGTCAACTTCGCTACATTACAAGCTCAATGACAAAAATCAACTGGAGCAACTGTGTATGCTGGAGTATGGAATCTGATAAAACAGAGATGTCAGCAATGGACAATGCTTGACTGTGCATCTGATGAGAAGATTTCAGAGGATGGGAAATCCTAGGAAAAATCAGAGGGGGCCCTGAACCAAGCGTGAAAATGTGAAAGATGAACCATTAGCTAGAACTCAAGGAAGAGCATTG
>NW_007382344.1:0-322 GCF_000475195.1 Diaphorina citri | reverse complement strand
TAATTTTGAATTTATTGAATTTTTTGCCAATTGATCAGCTTTATCATTTAGTGCAATGTTAGAGTGGCTGGGTATCCACATGAAAGAAATTTGACTGCCATTTGTTGAAGCAAAATAATATTCTTGCTTTATTAATTGAATAATATTGTTACGTTGTTGTATATTGTCAATTCCATTTAGAACAGATTTATTGTCACTAAAAATAATAGCCTTTTTGATTTTCATATCACTAATTTTTTTAATGCAGTAAAATATGGCTAATGCTTCTGCTGTAAAAATAGATGCTTCGTGAGGTAGCCTGTATTGGAAGTTCTCATTATTT
>NW_007382343.1:6496-9198 GCF_000475195.1 Diaphorina citri | reverse complement strand
GAGAGTAGTGGTATCATAGAAAAAATTACAGAACCTACTGAATGGGTTAATTCCATTGTTGTGGTTAAAAAGAAGAATAATCAATTGCGGATCTGCCTTGATCCACGTTATTTAAATAAGTTCATAATAACTAGTAATAATTCTATTCCCACATTTGAATCTATCAGTAGTAAAATTGCTAATGCTAAGTATTTTTCTGTTCTTGATTGCAATAGTGGTTTCTGGATGATTCCGCTTACTGAAGATAGTGCTAAGATTTGTACTTTTAACTCACCACTAGGAGGTAGATATTTTTTCAAAAAATTGCCTTTTGGATTATCCTGTGCTAGTGAAGCTTTTCAGGAAAGGATTAATTTCTTGTTTGAAAGAGTTGATGGTGTGGAGCCATACCTAGATGATTTTCTGATTTGGGGTTCTTCAAAAGAAGAACATGATCAAAGGCTACACCAGGTACTCAAAATTGCTGAACAAGCTGGTTTAAAATTTAACAAATCAAAATGTAAATTTGGTTTAACTGAGATTAAATACCTAGGTCATATTTTTTCTGCCAATGGTATTACGATTGACCCAGATAAGATCAGTGCTGTTACTAATATTTCTAATCCAACAAATGTTAAGGAACTACAAAGACTTTTTGGTGTATTTAATTACTTGTCCAAGTTTATTCCTAACTTTGCTGCTGAGTCAGCACCTTTACGAGAATTATTGAAAAAATCTAATTTAGATTTTGTATGGCTTGATGCCCACACTGAGTGCTTGAATAAATTGAAAAATCTCATTGCTAGTGCCCCAGTGTTAAGGAACTTTGATCCCTCCATACCTATTGTAATGTCAGTAGATTCAAGCATTCAGGGTGTTGGTGCAGTTCTATTACAAGATTCACGTCCAGTTGCATATGCTTCCAAAGCTCTTACTGAGTGCCAAAAGAAATGGGCTCAAATTGAACGTGAGGCTTATGCTATAGTTTTTGGTTGTCTTAGGTTTAGACAGTACATTTTTGGTGCTAAAATTTCTGTTGAAACTGATCATAAAGCTCTTGAAACTTTATTTAAGAAGCCATTAAACTCTGTGCCTGCTAGAATTCAAAGAATGATGCTGAAAATACAAGCTTTTAATCTTGATGTTAAGTATAGGCCAGGAAAATTCCTTTACATTGCTGATACATTGTCTAGAGATCCATTGCCCAACCATGAGAATGAACAATATGTGGATTTAGATGGTGAGATAGTTTGTCATGTCAACGCTGTTGTTGAAAATTTGCCTTTGCCTAAATTTAAACTTGATCAGATTAAAGCAGAATCCAATAAAGATAAAATTCATAATTTGCTTAGAAATACTATTCTCAATGGTTGGCCAAACTCTAAAAATAAATTGTTCAATGAATTACATGTTTTTTGGAATTACCGTGATGAACTTCATGTAATAGATGATTTGATTTTTAAAAACAATGCCCTGCTTATTCCTGCTAGCATGCAAAAAGAAATGCTTGCTACTATTCACGAAGGTCACTCTGGTTATAATTTTTGTGTTAATAGAAGTAAGAATTTTGTATTCTGGCCAAGTATGCAAGTCCAAATCAAAGAAATGTGTTTATCTTGCATCGCGCCATGTGTGATCTAGAGTCTGTAGACACCATTCGGCCCCATGACTGTGATCTGTGTTTGTTCGGCAGGAAAAATTTTTTTTCCTTAGTTATACTTCTTACGTAACTCTTTACTCTTCACGTACCGTCTCCATGGAATCGATTACGGTACTGAGTAGTGCGTTTCAGAGGCATGTGGAAGAACTCCCTAGCAGAAAAACCCTTCCGCTTACCCCCATCTACGTCAGCTACTTATAACTCCCCTTGGCCCTAGCCTGACTTAAACCTCACATCGACACCCTTATAATAGTATACTTTAATAGTCCATGTTCCTTAGCAATTATACTTGAGCCAAGATGTATTAAACGAATAGTTACAACTGGGCTTGTTGTTTAACTAGATCTGGGTCTTGTTAGCTGTTTGCATATGGAAAATGGGGTCCAAAAAACAAGTAGAGCAAAACTTTATGTGACAGTAATTATAACTGTAGAAAGTATAGGGAACGTCTGCACAAGATATTAAAAATTGTATTATAGAGGAATCGTTTCAAACAATATTAATTACTTGAATGACCATCATTTATAAAGATAATGTTCCGTCAAATCAAGAGTTCAAATGCCTCTCTTTTTCATTTAATCGTCCTCTTTCATTTCTTAGTAGAATCCTCATAATGCTTTTAAGGTTCTATCGTTCCATACCCAGACATGGTAGTACATTTGTGAAAAATTCATACAAGAACTGTTAAAACGTACCCGAAGTCGATTTGGTAATCTGACTACTACCATCCCTGATCTCGTCTTTATGAGTTTGGGTATCACGTTTTGATTTTAAAAATTTAGTGCCCTTCACTTAACTCATGGTCTTAGCGTTTAATTTCCAAAACCCTTTACGGTACAGAACGTTTTTAACTGAAGTATACTCAATAATGAACTCTTCTTCTTTATAACAATTCAAACGAATAAGAGTTTTTTTAAATGACATTATTAGTTGTACTAATTTATTAATCAAAATAACTTGAGTTTATTCAGTGTTCGGTTGAAATCGGTTCCTTACAATAGTATAAGTACACCTTAATTTACTAGGAACGTTAATACCGTCTTTTTTTCAATACGTTCATAGT
>NW_007382343.1:0-3417 GCF_000475195.1 Diaphorina citri | reverse complement strand
AACCTGATCTGACCGTGTGTGACCTTTTTACAGGACTGAAGAATGTAAACTTTGTACAAACCTAAAACGGCCTGTGGACAAAACTACATGTAAATTTGAAACTATACCCTCAGGTGTTAACATTGTCAAAAAACAGAATGAACTTGAGACTCGTTGTAAACTTAAACTTGCCACCCTAGGAGGAACCAAAGGGAAAGGAAATAATCAGGACCCTGCTCTTACACTTGCACTTGCGTGTACACTTTTAGAGAGGTAAAAGGTGTCATCTTGACCTAAGTCTTACGTATAACAACTGTACAAGGAAACTGTTGAGTCGGTAGAATGTGTACAACTGTCGAAATCATTAACAGTTATCGAAGAAGAAAGTCGTCGTACTTAACCTTGAAGAACAGGTTTGTCTGGTCGTTACTTATTTAGTGTCTGGTTAAGGTCTGCATTTAAAAGGTTTAAATGTACCGTTTGAATCTAAAACGTTAAGTCATCGTTTTAGACTATGTCTAACCAGACTGAAAACGAACGTTCACTTCTTGAATACAGAACACTCTCCACTATCCTGTAAATCGTAGTTTTTACAGGTCGTTTGAAGACGTTGTGTCAAAGTATAAACAATGACAAGTCATGATGATTCTAACTTTGATAACATATAAGATTAAGGTCTGAGTGGGTAACTCACATCGTCGGTATCGTTGAGAAGAAAAGAGTAGAAGAAACACTTTTAAACTCCGATTGAGTTTTTAAAGTTTTGCAACGAAGGTAGAGAAGGTAAGGAGACTCTCCAACTCTCGTCACTTCAGTTTGAGGGGATGACTGTATCTATCCCTT
Source organism: Diaphorina citri (assembly GCF_000475195.1). Lineage (NCBI taxonomy): Eukaryota > Metazoa > Arthropoda > Insecta > Hemiptera > Psyllidae > Diaphorina > Diaphorina citri. The sequence goes on along the minus strand of NW_007382343.1, from coordinate 2,595 downwards.
CTACGGCGTCAACCGTATCATCGTCTTTGCGTGTAGTCAAAGACCCGTAGAAACCCGAATAGTCATCCGTTACACCAGTACACACAAATCGTCCGTTTTGGTGCTTCTTTGTCGGTGTTGTGGTCGTTTGAAATCAAGCCTTTATTTTTCGTGGACTGTGGTACAAATCTCATGACTGGAAACTCCGGATTGATCTCTACTTTTTTCCTTTTTGAGTGAAGTAAAGTTTCAGAGTCCTTATTATCATTAATTGGTTCAAAATAAAAATTATTTTTTCTTGTCTTCCTTTTTAGACCTCTAAGTGTAAAAAGACTAGACTTTAGACTGTATAAAATCCAATATAGACAACATTAGACACATTCGGCCCATGTGGTGATTAAAGTTTTGTTAGACACATTCGGCCCCATGTGGTGATTAGTGTTGTGAAAGAATAGGATATCCTGTGACTTTTATTACATTAGTGACAGTTTAATAAGCTAAGTCAAAATCACAGTTTTGTGCAAAACTCCAAGTGATCTCGGATTTAGGTTTAAAACTCGGTAACCAGGCACACACACACACAGACAGACATTTGTTTTATAGGGCTCTTGCCATTCTCGAATATCTCTTATAACTTAACCATACATCGACCCAGTTTACACTGTTCCTACCGCTGGGCACTTTTGAATACAAGTTCTGGCCACGTCTTCAACCGTGCCGTAAAAATGGCGAAACAACCGCAAAAGCCACATTAAATTCTGTCCCAGTTCAGGTTGGTATCATCAGAGTGGTCCGGTAGTCGTAACAGGCAGTGGCCGGTATCATACCAGGTAGTGATCAGTATCATAAGTATTGGTGTCTCCGTTAACACAAGCACCAAATCCATAGTGCCTTTCGTTCGTGTCGGGCTGGTGCTTCTGTCTCCCAGTTGAGGTTGCTATCATACAGGAGAGTGCTATTTTAGGCCGGTATCGTACAGTAGGTTGGCCGATCGGTATTCATACAGGACGGGACCGTATCAATACAGAAGCACCTGGCTCCGTCCGGGAACATTGAGCTGCGAACCGGGCTCTCAGTGAGTTTGCGACTGCGAGATGACAGTTGAGTTTTGCTGGAGAGCTGAAGTGTCATCCAAGAACTCACAGTCAGTTGTTAGTTAGTTACAGGTTGAGGTGAAGTGAAGTGTGAAGAGAATGGCCTATTTATTTTCTTATTAAGTGCAGGGGGCGGGTTTCAACAACTCACAGTTAGTTGATAGTTAATTCAGTTTGAGGATAGTCAAAAGTTAATCAAGTGTGTCCTACAGTGTTAGTTGTTATGTTTAGTTTTGGGAGGTTTAGATGATAGCACACAAGGTTAGTTGTTTAAATTTTTATCTTCAAGACACTCACGAGCTTAGTTGTTCGCTAAACCCGTTTTCACTGACGAAATTCATACCCTCGTTTAGAACCATCAGAACATTGTGAAATCTCTTTGTACATTTTTTATTATGTATTATTTTTTGATGCGGTATTAACCACAAGCAAAGCAATAGGGACGCCACAAAAAAAAAAATTAGTCTGGAGATTATGGATGATTCATAGGCGCCCAACAGAGCACAAGTAATCGCTCAGAAACACAAGTGACAAAGTAATCTGTGTGATTATTCCTGAAGGGCGCTGATTAGCCGATGTTTACCTTGATATTCGCTCTCCAGGGGTTAGACACCCACCGATGGCTTCTCTAAAAAACTTTGGTAACATACTAAACAGAGCATTTACGCTTTTTGTTTAGACCCATTTGGGGACAACCTCTCTTTTTTTAAATGCATAGTCTCACTGGTTTTTTAACACCTGCCAGTGCAGTACTTGTTTTTTTTAAAGCGGACGCCGGATATTATAGAGTAAATTTCGGGGTTTGGTGGTCGTTTTAATCACAAACAACCATGCGGTTTTCTTGGAACTCACAGTTCACATGCGTCATGAGTTTTTCTACCCTTAGAAGACCTTTGACTATGACGCCCCGTGTTCTGACTGCAGTACGGACAGCATCCCTAGAAATGTTTCTAATTTGCAATTGGATACCAAGACATATTTTGTTGGTGAAATTCAAGTAGTCAATGACAATGACACAGAATGGAATCAAACTCTGTATTTCAATGAAAATCCTGTGGATTTCAAGATAGATACTGGTAGTCCAGTCAACATTTTACCTGTAAATATTTTTAATGACCTAAGTACTAATCACAGGATTAAGAAACAAATTTGGAATCTTAGCACAGTGAGTAACGAAAGAATACCTGTGATTGGTAGTATTAATTTAACTTGTTCTCTGCCTAATAATCCTCAAAGATACAAGTTAGAGTTTGTCATTGTTGATTTGGAATGTAATCCATTGCTAGGTTTGCAGTCTTGCCAAAGACTAAATTTAGTCAAAAGAATGGCTAATGTTAATGCACTATCATACTCTGCTACTTTGTCAAAATTTTCTAATGTATTTTCTAATGATATTGGTACTCTCAATCCTCCCTACCAAATTAAATTATCTAATGATGCTGTGCCTCGTATAGATGCACAGAGAAGGATTCCATTTGCACTACGTACTCAACTTCAGGAAGAATTAGACAGGATGGAGAGT
>NW_007382342.1:8667-9198 GCF_000475195.1 Diaphorina citri | reverse complement strand
TTTTTTTTTAATCAAAATAATAATAATGAAACAATACCTTTTAAAGGGGAGAGGTAACACATCAGCACTGTAACATCAGACATTAGTATAACCTTCAAGGCACATACCAAGTAGAGGTCTGGAAGCATTATACTGATAATAAAACATGGGGAAAGAGATGTTGATAAGTGTCTCATCTGAGAACCACATTATCAAGTGATCTCACAGATTTCTGGCTGTCAGAAAATCATTCCCAGGGGTGTTAGGTTCATCCTCACCTGAATAACAATTACAAATACCTCATTAAAAAAAGTTAAAACAATAATAAGTAATAGTAAGAATCCTAAATATATACAGCGCCTTGTGTAACTGACTGACTGACTCACTCACTCACTGACTCACTTACTCATACTAATTCTAACCCACTTCTAGATGAGCTAGGAAGATGCGGTTTTCACCATTGGATTCCTTATTTTTTGTAGGTACTGGGAAAAATCGAAAACCCCCGAAATTCCAAACCGTTCCCGAGATATTGACGTTTTTTAGTCCCCC
>NW_007382342.1:0-1558 GCF_000475195.1 Diaphorina citri | reverse complement strand
CCCTGTGTCGACAAATTTCCCTTTTATTTGTGAACCGTTACCAAATAAGCAAGTGAATAGTCAATCTCATGTGATTTTTCACGCGGAATCGAATGGTGAAACTTTTAGAACTGTCCGACTTAATGTAATAGAAAGTCGTGTGATGTTCACACCAGATTTTTAGTGTAGGTACTAAACAATGTCATGCATGGGTGTAGAATTCAGTATGTGAAAAATTCACTTGATATTCTGCACCTCAGAGGAATTAAATTTGAAGGGGCTAATCGAGTCTTATAGAGGAAAAAAAGAGCTGATTTAATTCAAGTGAAACTGGACTTTTGAAAATAGGAAACAAAACTTTCGGCACTTTTATTTTGAACGTATGATTGCAGTTGAAAAGTTGCTCATAATGATAAACATCATTCATATGAATCAGTCGGGAAAAGAAGACCAAAATTTTATCATGAGATTTAATCACAGCAACTTTTTTGGTAATATTCTCTTTTTGTTATTAACTCAAAGAAACAGCTTTTATTTTAGTTTTAAAATTGATTTTTAATATTGTTGGAAACACAACTTTTGCTAGAGCTATACCATTTGGAAACCAGAGCAAAATGGATGTTTCAACTAAGGTTACTATATCCTCATATGTTATACAATGTAGTGTTGGATAGCTACATTATATCTTTGAACAGAGGACACTCAACAATTTTTTTTTTTAATCAAAATAATAATAATGAAACAATACCTTTTAAAGGGGAGAGGTAACACATCAGCACTGTAACATCAGACATTAGTATAACCTTCAAGGCACATACCAAGTAGAGGTCTGGAAGCATTATACTGATAATAAAACATGGGGAAAGAGATGTTGATAAGTGTCTCATCTGAGAACCACATTATCAAGTGATCTCACAGATTTCTGGCTGTCAGAAAATCATTCACAGGGGTGTTAGGTTCATCCTCACCTGAATAACAATTACAAATACCTCATTAAAAAAAGTTAAAACAATAATAAGTAATAGTAAGAATTAGAGATATTAGTGTAGGTACTAAACAATGTCATGCATGGGTGTAGAATTCAGTATATGAAAAATTCACTTGATATTCTGCACCTCAGAGGAATTAAATTTGAAGGGGCTAATCGAGTCTTATAGAGGAAAAAAAGAGCTGATTTTAATTCAAGTGAGACTGGACTTTTGAAAATAGTAAACAAAACTTTCGGCACTTTTATTTTGAACGTATGATTGCAGTTGAAAAGTTGCTCATAATGATAAACATCATTCATATGAATCAGTCGGGAAAAGAAGACCAAAATTTTATCATGAGATTTAATCACAGCAACTTTTTTGGTAATATTCTCTTTTTGTTATTAACTCAAAGAAACAGCTTTTATTTTAGTTTTAAAATTGATTTTTAATATTGTTGGAAACACAACTTTTGCTAGAGCTATACCATTTGGAAACCAGAGCAAAATGGATGTTTCAACTAAGGTTACTATATCCTCATATGTTATACAATGTAGTGTTGGATAGCTACATTATATCTTTGAACAGAGGACACTCAACAATTTTTTTTT
>NW_007382341.1:6244-9198 GCF_000475195.1 Diaphorina citri | reverse complement strand
TCCCCAAATCTCGGTAAAACTCCAGGGTACTAAATCTGAACATCGTGTCCTTCAGAATGGAATCAGGCAAGGTTCGTCCTTGTCTGGTGATCTAAGTAATGTCGCCACATGTGACATAGGGAAGTACATCCCAGGGGATGTAATGCACAGTATGTTTGTGGATGACTTGATAATATTTATGAGACATAAAGATCTAGACGTTATTCAGACGCAAATACAGAGAACCCTCGACAATATAGTGGTATGGTCCAAGAAGAATGGAATGACGTTTGCGCCTGAAAAAACCTCTGGTATAACATTTACGAGGAAACGGTTCAATCCTCCCATTAGACTCGAGTTTCAAAATCATGATGTTAAATTTCAGGATAAAGTAAGGTGGCTCGGCATGCATCTGGATAACAAGTGGAAATGGGAAGCTCACATTGCCCAGGCGAAAACAAGAAGTCTAAAAGCTATGAATATCATGAAAATCTTGGGAAATAAGAAGAAAGGTCTGCGCAGACAAGTTCTCATGAAAATCTACAATGCATACGTACGTACACTTTGTGTTCCCGCTAATAATTTCGGGATCGTAATATGGTTATTTTTCACATTGTTATGGTGTGTGATTTATATACAATAATAATAAAATACACCAAAAAACACGTTTGTAACAAATTGCTTTCATATTATATATATAGTCTAATTACAATAAATGGTATGTTCTTGTTGAGTTTTAAATGTCTCTTGGATCATTTACGTTTTTGTGTAGTCTCATATTGATTAATTGTATTATTTTTGTAGATTGTTTGATTTCTTTATTATATTAATTGAGTATGCACTACTTTTTGTTTATTCTTTGTAGGGATGTTTAGATATATTCTTTTATTTAGTTGTATTCTAACATCTTGAGATTAGGTGATTGTATAGGTATATTGGTAGAGTTAGGTGTTTATGGTATTGACTTACTGTGGTAGTATAGTATGTGTTTTGTCTTTTGTTATTTTTTGTTGTGGTTATTATCTCATTAGTTTGACAAGTGTTAAGGACTTTCTGTGTGTGGTGTGTGTTTTTTTTTTGTGATTGTGTTTTTTGTTTGGTGTTTGGTTGTTCTCTGTGGGTTGTGTGGAGGTACTGAATATAGCGATGCTATCTTACTTATTTTAGATTTACGAATTCTTAAACTCCTTTTCAAATCTAAGTATATGGCTATAGAGTTGTAAACAATTCATAATAGTCTTAGCAAGAAAATCTTTAAATAAATCCCTACAAGTTATAATACATAGATAGTAAGTATTCAGGTAACAAACTTGTCTCCGTCCCGGTCGATTACTGCTTCTTGGTATAGGTCACAGAATATGTGTCTTGTCAGTGCGACCCTGTTTTCGATATTGTTTATTACTACTTGTGTTTAGCTTTGTCTCCTCCCAGATTAAGAATAGTTCATTCTTTTTTCGTACACAGCGATCTTCATACATGGTTAAGCATTAAGCTGTTAATTTATTTGGTTGTGAAGAAGATAGAATAATGGAACACATTAGTGTTAGACTTCAGTTAAGGTTTATTGTAACTGGTGAACATAATAGAAATAAAGGACTCCAAAAGAGGGATAAGCGGCCTAGATACTGTGTGGTAGGGTAAGTAAGGAAAGGTAAAGAGATATATACACCTTATAATATCGTGTTGTTTGATCTATGTGGATAGATTATAGTGACATCGTTTCTTTTAGTTGTATTTTAAATAGTGGGTCAGTGACTGTGGCAGTCCATACTCTCTAACGTTTAGGTTATACTCTGTACGGTGACTTAGATAGATTTTGGCATATGGATTAATATACGATAGTAACTTAAGGGGCTTACCTGAGCCCTATGTGTTGTGTTGTCTCGTGCTTGTCAACTCCCTTTATTGTCTATAGATATGACTAAAAATCTAATACTTTGTTATACCGTTTATACGGTTTTGTTCACGCGTCGTTAACGGAACCTTTTGTAAAAGTGTGTGCGTATACATTTCTGTGGCTGGTAAAAGCTATTTTATGGATCTTTGTTTTTTTAGTGTGTTTTCAGTATAAGTTCCTGTTTGTGTAAGGGTATGAAAGTACTAGTTTATGTTGTATGTGTACAAGATGTTCTTGATGTGTTTAATATTTAGCGGTGAGCTCAAGCCGATCACGTTCTTTATACTACGATCGCCCTAGTAGTGTAGTAAGTTTGAAAGAATAACAGTTTGTGTGTAAACTAGTTATTTCTCATTTCGTAGACGGTCATCGACCAAGTAGTCAGAAACGAGGGTGGCACATCGTTTGTTTTATAAATGGGTGAATAGTAGCAAGAGCACAAATTATGTTATGTATTTTTTTATATTCCACAACCTTATAAGAACAACACGCATTCCAGTCAAAAGTAACAGACCTTCTAGTTATTGTAATAGTGATTTATTGGGAACTTATTGTTATCCTTGTAAACGGGATTTCTCGACGCTTTTAATTGTATAGCCTAGATATGTCGAAATATTATTATATGATGAAAATTATAACTTGAGACCATAGAAGGTAGAAGTTGTTGCCATTATGATAAAGTTTATCTCTTATTAGAATAGTTAAAATGTAGTGTCCTAGATATGCTTACTATAATTAGAACTTTTTTCTTATATATTATTTTTTAGTTCAGCGCTCTCTTCACACTCCTTTAAGATTCTACGTAGTAGTGGTCTTCAAATGTGTCGCTTTATTATAGAGGATGTGAAGCTTCATCTCTCAATACCAGGTGAGATGGGCGTGTTTTTATAGGTATGTGCTGTTACCCATCTATACATCGCTTTCTGTAGGCAATAGGTAGAGTTACGGCGGTCAACAATTTGGTTGGTGTAACTCTAATTATATCAGGTACGGTGTTATTGGATCTACCTTTCGCGTACTCCGTTATCTGGTTATTCTTTTTAGTGGTTTGATTTGGATGTGATTATTGCTATCCCGG
>NW_007382341.1:0-618 GCF_000475195.1 Diaphorina citri | reverse complement strand
CGAACTTTTGGCGACTTTTAAAGGCTGTAGATCCTCGGCTGCCGGGATTGATGACATCCCTTATCAGATGATAATTCATCTACCTCAAGCCGCCTTGATGAAATTGTTAGATTTATTTAATTTTATTTGGAAGGAAGGAATTTTTCCAGAGATTTGGAAAACTGCATTCATTATACCTATTTTGAAACCGGAAAAGAACGCGTTACAAGCTGTGAATTACAGACCGATTTCACTTTTATGTTGTACAAATAAGATTTTAGAAAAAATGATAAGTAAGAGATTGAAATGGATGATAGAAGAGAAACAGCTTGTGGATGACTACCAGAATGGGAACCGTAGACAACGTTCTACTATGGACAATATAATTTTATTAGAACATGAAGTGGTGAGTGCATTCCAGAATAATGAATATGTGGTGGCTGTGTTTTTAGACATCTGTAAATTTTACGATAGAATATCAAAGATATCGGTACTTGAGAAATTCATAGAAAAGAATGTGGGTGGACCGATGTATAAGTATGTTGAGAATTTCCTATCTGGTCCCCAAATCTCGGTAAAACTCCAGGGTACTAAATCTGAACATCGTGTCCTTCAGAATGGAATCAGGCAAGGTTCGTC
>NW_007382340.1:8725-9198 GCF_000475195.1 Diaphorina citri | reverse complement strand
TCATTCGAAAATGATTGATAAACTTAAGAAAATAAAGTTAACAGAAAATACTGAGAAAATTTTCGAGAATTATTTTAAGGATAGAATACAACATGTTAAAGTTGGTAAAATCAAAAGTAATGGAACAACAATAGAACAAGGTTTAGTAACGGGATCCATATTATCACCAGTGTTATTTAATATATATGTGAATGATATACATAATATTGGAATAAAATCCAATATATTACAGTATGCTGATGATACTTTAATATATTATATACATGAGAATAAAAAAGAGTGTTACAAAATCTTACAAGAGGACATTGATAAAATTGTGAAATGGCTTCACCAAAAAGATATATTGATCAATAAAGATAAAACTATAGCAATGTTATTTGAGAGTCCAATGATGATAAGGTTTAGAACTCGGGAAAATTATGGTATTCAAATACACGAAAATAAATGTTTGGACAAACAAGAAGAGAATGATC
>NW_007382340.1:0-683 GCF_000475195.1 Diaphorina citri | reverse complement strand
AGTTGGGATTCCTAGGGAAAGGGGTTCCTCCTTTATTGAAGTTGTTTGAATTATGGTAGTTATTGTAGGGTCTCGTGGGATGTTTCTGAAGTATAATATCAGCCTTGGAGAAGAAGAAGAAGTTTCAAGGGAAGAACCATTTGAAATTAAACCAATAACAAGTCTTGAATTATATAATATAGTCAAAGAAATTAAACAAAATAAAGGACCAGGACATGACGGAATTAGACCGAAAGACATTAAAAATAATATTTTATGGTTGGAAGGTATTTTAAAAACCATCTTTAATAAAATAATTGAAGAGAAATGTATACCAAAGGGATTGAAAATTGCTGATGTAACTCCAGTGTATAAAAAAGGAATTAAAACGTCATTTTCAAATTATAGACCCATTTCGGAACTTTCATGTCTGGTTAAAATTCTTGAAAAACATATAAATAAACAATTATCAAAATATGTAGAAGACAATAAAATAATACACCCAAATCAACATGGGTTTAGGAAAAACAAAAGCACAAGAACATTATTATACAATTTCACAGAAGAATTAAATAAAACATTAAATAATAGCAAATATTGTCTGGCACTATCATTAGACTTAAAAAGGGCGTATGAAACGATTTCTCATTCGAAAATGATTGATAAACTTAAGAAAATAAAGTTAACAGAAAATACTGAGAAAA
>NW_007382339.1:5907-9585 GCF_000475195.1 Diaphorina citri | reverse complement strand
GACAAATTGTAGTCTTAATAACATATCTGAGACAGAATGTTTGCAATGATCACAGGTAAACTTACAGTCAGCTGATAGTTTCCTCAACTCAGTGGAAAAGTCCACGACTTTTTCCTCTTCCCCTTGTACACGGGAAATGAACTTGTGTTGTAAGGTACAAACACTGGGCTTCGGATCAAGATGATCCTTTAACTGTTGAATCAACATTTCATAGGTCTGAGCTTTTGGGTCGTCAGGGGTACAAATATCGTACAACTTTTGATGTACTTCAGGTGTGAGAGCATGTAACAAGATATCAACTTTAGATTCCCCAACATTACCCTTGAGCCTCATGAAAGTCTCAAGCCTGTGTATAAAGTTGGCAATCGATTCCCCCTCTTGCAGCTGAGTGAAATGTAGGCTAGCAGTAGTACTTACAGGATTCACTGTCTTCTCATGTTGTACCGATGTCTTCAGACTTACGCTCGGAAAAATCTTCTTCTTGTCTGCAATTTTCAGTCGCAATCGAGTGAAGTTCTCTAGCATTTCACATGCGTAATCTATCTGCTCTTCAAACTCATCCGGCACCAACACATTGATAGACTCCTGTATCACCCCGTACTTCTCTTGCAAAAGATCCAACACCTTCTCTTTCGCTTCCAATTCATGTAATGTAAATGTAACTGTAGCATCCGAAACTTCATTCATCGTCATGGTCAACTTCCTTTTGTACACCGACCTCTTCTTCTTCAATTCTTCCAACTCCATCGTATGGATGATTTACCCTCGTCGCCAATGTTAAATATAAGAAATGAGAAAACGAACAGCTTGGAGAGAAACGAATTGTATCATTTTAATATTTCGACTGACTCAAAAATCATCTGGCCGCAATACACAATTCTCGACTCTATCTATATATCTATCACTCTTCCTGATATTTCTGGTCTCCACAAAGAATCCGAAGGCAGCGACTATCCGGCCTATGAGGTCTTCTTCGCTTTCTACGGGTGTTCCATAAATGAGATCCTTTATGAATCCCCACACACAATAGTCTATTGGGTTTTTGTCAGGGGACCTAGCAGGCCATGGGATTGGTCCACCACGACCAATCCAATTTCCGGGGAAAAATTGGTCTAGAACCTCACGGCTTCTTCTAGCGAAATGGGCAGGGGCACCATCATGTTGGTAGATCATTTGTCTTCTTCTAGCTAAGGGGACATCCTCTAACAATACCGGCAATGTTTCCCTCAGAAATGTGACATACACTTCTTCTGTAAGACGAGCAGGAAGAAGATAAGGGACCAACTAAATTATCGCCAACAATACCAGCCCACACATTTACACTAAAATCGCCACTGATTGTGGACATTTTTGAAAAGCATGGGGATTTTCAACACTCCAAATGTGAGAATCTGGTGATTCTCATGAAAAATATATACTGTCCAAAGTATTTTTTTCGTAAAGATCGTCAAAAATAATAAATAATCAGAAAAAATTTAAAAAAAAAAAAGTATTTCTTCTCTAAGAAATTCGTCGCCAAAGTAATGCGCGGGAAAAATAATGAGATTCAAATTTAGAAATGCGCCCTTACGCTTGGCAACATTGCGTGGGACGTAACCAACCATGAAAAAAGAAGCATTCTTCTGGCTCTTGCTAATCTGATCCACGTCGTTGTTCTTTGGTTTTTGCGTTTTGTATCTGCTAATTTGACTGTTTTTTCTGAGTATCTCCATCTGTGGTTGTGTGTAGTGGTCAAGCGCGTCGACTGGTTAACAGGAGGGCGTGGGGTTCAATCTCAGCGCGGTATGGGAATTTTATCCTCAATATAATTTGAGGTTTGACCACAATTAATAGTGGTAGCCCTACTGCTGGAGTAAAGGGGACTTAATCCGTCCTATGCGAGCAGGTATAAATAAGCACTATTTTATTATTATTATAATGGGTAAGGTACCTACACTAGGTAGGTAGATAGGTACTAACTAGGTAGGTAGAGAGATAGTTCCCTACATAGGCAGATGGTCTCCTATTCCTGGTAGTACCTACCGTAGGTAGGTTTACATAAAGTCGGAACTTTTGAGCGCGGATGTTTGGCTATGTGGAGATCATATTGAATTCATATGTGATTATTCTTTCGATCTAAATACAATGTGCCAGCCCTACTTAGCTTAGTTGAGTCAGTTGCGTCTGCCTTGCGGTAAGCGAAGGCGCCGGTTCGATCCCGCCCGGGCGGTACGCCCGGCGGATTTATCCTGAATGGGTAATGTCGTCCGGAACGGCACTGGCTTTCTCCTATCCTGTCTTTCCTTCCTCTCGATTTCGGGACGATAAGGACCATAGCAGTTACATTCCCTCTGTCAAACCTCTTAAAAATTAATAATAATAAAATAATAATAATTAATATAAATAGATAAAGTGTGACATGTACCCGAAGAAGTACTTACTTGAATAAATGCATGATAAAAAAATGAATGAAAATACTAAATTTTGAAAATAGGTAAGTATATTACCATGCTGATATTGAAAAATAAGGAAGACAAAATGCGTAGATAGGTAGGTACCTTATTCGATCTATTTTGAGCCCCGGACCCGCGAACATACCTAAACTGAAGCTTTGAATTTCAAACTGGGGGGGGAGCCGGACCCGCTGGGGACTATAAATTATCTTTATTTGGCGTCGTCTTCTATAAGGGAAGTTTTTTTGGTCTGACACGACGTAGCAAAAGCTTTAAGTGGGTGGTAAAGAGACTATAAGTAACCGAGCGAAAAAAGCACTTGTGGTGAACGTATATGTCCCCAGGGTCCTTATATCCCTGTTGCCGGATGTGATCTATGTACCCTAGTAAAGGTTGGTATTAGTAAGGTATACGTACTCGCCAAAGCTAGCCAAGAGATCTATTTGCGGTAAAACAACACACAAACCCCTTTTACTCTCCGTGGGAGTCTTTTTAAACTTATTAAAAAAGTATTTTAGATTGAACAGTGCATCTTTCTTTGCCAAAAGTAAAAACTTAAACGTATATTATAAAATGTAGATCTGTTTAGTATTATTATACGTTTTTATGTTTGAATGGATAAAAATCCTACTAAAGAGAGGTTTTAAGTCAAAAAACTCTAAAAAAACTTGGTTGAAAGGCGAACTTATTGGCTGTTGAATGGGGGGTATCTTTCGACCAAGAGTAGCTCGCTTTTGAACAGGACAAACAACGGAAAGTTAATCTGTAATTCTAAACACGCTTTAGCTTGCTGGCTTTGGGCTTTATGGTTGTTTTACAAACCGTTTTTTGGCGCTTTTTGTAATGAGGGGTGTTTGATACTTGGATCTGAATTTAAAACGTTCCACCATGGGATGTTGTTCGTTTAGTTACTAGGTCGGAAACTTTGTTTATATACGAGACCTGGCCTATTTCGTACGAAATGTTTATCACCTTACCAAGTTATAGGTGTTAACACTAAGAGTACTAAAAAAAAAAATTAATAGAGTCTTTTTTGATATTTTTAATTTTTTTTTATAACTCTAACTTGTGCTTCTTTTACGCAAGTGATCTAGCGCTCTATATACATCGAGAAGCCTTGTACTCTCAGAGTTTGTGCGGCTATAGTATGTATCGCCGTTGTTACATGCAGGGCACTACTGCAGTAGATGGTTTATAGCATGCTGCGCGACACTCGAATAGTGGTATCCCTAATCTCAATCCCGAG
>NW_007382339.1:0-4813 GCF_000475195.1 Diaphorina citri | reverse complement strand
ATAAAATCGTAGTTTATTTTTTTTCTCGTTTATGGTTATTCATTAAGCTTTATTTTTGTAAGGAAATGGATAGGAACCCCATTTTGACGAAATGGGTTCCTACCATGATTATGTTTATTAGGCAAAAACTTAGGCACGATGATTTTTAGTGTACGATTTTTCCGACTTTTTTTATTCCCGGATGAACAAGCGCCCAAAACACAAAAAGCATGCATGGATGGATCAGAAAAAAGTTGAAAAAACATAAAAAAGAAAGACAAATAATCCAGTCAAGGGCATAAACAGGTATCTACACACACCTTTTTTTGGCTTGTTTCCAACCAAGGCCGCCTTGTAAACTAAAAAACTGTTTTATGCCTGAAAAGCCCTTTATTGCATGCCAACGTTGGGATTTACTTTTCCGTTGTGGTTGTCCTGTTCAAAGCATGACTACTCTTGGTCCTAAAGATAACCCCTTTTCAAAGCTCAATAACGTTCGCTTTCAACCAGTTTTTAGAGTTTTTGACTTTGAAACCTCTCTTCCCAGTGAGGTATCTTTTATCCATTCAAACATAAAAAAACGTATAATAATCTAACAAGATTACACCTTTTAAAACCCGACGTTTAAGTTTTTAACTTTTGGGCAAAGAAAAATGCTGTTCACTCTTTTTTCAATAGAGTGAAAAAGACTCCCACGGGTGGTGGTGGAGGGGGTTGCATGCCTTTGTTCCGGGTAAAAATCGGGAAATCCGTATTTTTTCACCATTTTGTTAGTTTGTACCGTATATGTCGAAAAAAAAGTTGGCAACCCTACTTTCAATAGACATCAATATTGTCGAAATCGAACGACCGAAACCCGAGATACAACAAAATGTTTGGCGAAAAACGCGATGTGCACTACACAAACACTATCACAGTATTTCATAGGAATTGTTGGTACTGTCGCCCCTCGGTGTTCAATGCAGAGATTGCACCTTCTCCTCATGCTCTTTGTTAAATATAAGAAATGAGAAAACGAACAGCTTGGAGAGAAACGAATTGTATCATTTTAATATTTCGACTGACTCGAAAATCATCTGGCCGCAATACACAATTCTCGACTCTATCTATGTATCTATCAGTTCTTCCCCCCGTAGCAAGTACTTCTGATCTGGTCCACATGTCGTCTCCACACATTCCCTTCGTCCAACTCCACCTGGTAATGCAGCCTTCCTTCTCTTCTCAGTACTCTTCCAAACTTCCATTTCCCTTCACGCGTATAATTTCTAACTTGCACCCGGTCTCCCACATCAAACTTTCTTCTCGGCTCTCTTCTGTTTCTGCTTCCCTGGTTTTCTCTTTCTTCTTGTTCACTTCGGAACATGACATGAAAGTCTGTTCTTACTTCTCTTTGGAACATCAAATCATAAGGGCTCTTTCCATCAGCATTGGGAACTTTTCTCAGTTGTATCAAAATCTGACTCAGTTTGTATTCGACATCACCTTTTTCATCATGCATGCAGTTCAACAGCTTCTTAATGGTTTGAACATACCTTTCTGCTTGACCATTAGTGGATGGATGAAATGGAGCACTTGTTTTATGGATGACTCCATTTCCTTCTAGGAAGTCTTTAAATACCTTTGAGGTGAACTGTGGTCCATTGTCCGATACCAATACTTCTGGAAAACCAAAGTTACAAAATAAATTTCTCAACTGTTTGATGCACCATTGTGATGTCGTGGTTTTAGTGGGGATAACATCAACCCATTTAGAATGTGCATCTACTATTACAAAGTAGTAATATCCTGACATGGGCCCGGCAAAATCAATATGCAACCTCTGCCATGGTTTAGTAGGTGGTTCCCAACTATGAGATCGCTCCATCGGTGGCTCATTTTGCTTTAGACAACAAACTATACAACCTTTGGCAATGCTTTCGATGTCCTTATCGATGTTTTTCCAATAACAGAAGTTCCTTGCGAGTGATTTCATTTTAACAATACCAACATGTCCTACATGCAACTCTTTTAGAACTTCTCTTTGTAAATTGAATGGAATCATGACTCTTCTAGCTTTAAATACGCACCCGTCCTGTAGCGTGTACTCACTGTCGTTGAGTCCTAATCTGCGAAGATCACGGCCGTTGAGTAGGGCGTCCAAAATATCACTCAAACACGGATCTCGCCTGGTACTCTCTGCAATACGAGAAATCGTAATCGAATTATCATTTGATAACATTCGAATCTGGTTCAACTGAAATTTGCACGTCTCGTCCAGATGGTTTCCTTTCCTTGGTTGTGCAACTGGAAATCTGGAGAGAAAGTCAACATTAGAATGGTTCTCTGTTCTTCTATATTCAATGGTGTAGTCGAAACCAGACAAGTACAACGCATAGTGTAACATCCTTGCAGCAGACAGCGCAGGTAAGCTTTTACCTGGATTGAAAATTGTTGTGAGGGGCTTGTTATCTGTTATCAAAATAAATTTCCTACCGTAAATGTATTGGAAGTATTTTTTCATGCCCCAGAATATCGCCGTAGCCTCCTTGTCAATCTGGCTGTAATTTTTCTCTGCGCTGGTCAGGCTACGTGAAGCGAATGAAATAGGCCGCTCGGAACCATCAGGAAATCTGTGAGAGAGACAAGCACCTAGGCCGAATGGAGATGCATCAGTAGCCAACAGCAAAGGTAAATCAGCGCTGAAATGAACGAGAACATTTTCACTTGAAATTTGCGACTTGATTTTTTCAAAACTCTCCTCACAGTCTTTGGTCCAGCAATATTTCTTATCTTTCTTTAGCAATGAATTTAGAGGATACAGGGTAGATGCCAAGTTCGGTGTAAACTTATTGTAATAATTTGCCATCCCTAGGAAAGATTTGAGTTCTTTTACGTTCTCCGGACGTTTAGCATTTACTATGGCACTTATTTTATCCTGGGACTTGTGAAGTCCATGTTCGTCAATAACGTGTCCTAGGTACTCAATGCTCTTCTCAAAGAACTTACATTTTTCCCTATTTAATGTAAGATTGTAAGTTTTCATCTTCTTCAGTACCTCTTCTAATCTTGTAAATACTTCTTGTATTGTCGCACCCTGTACAATAATGTCGTCAAAGAAGCACTGTACACCTTCAATTCCCTGTAGTACCTGGTCCATGAACTGCTGAAATTTAGTCGGTGCGACCTTCACTCCGAACATTAATCTGTTCACCCTGTATACGCCCTTGTGAGTACTCAGGGACTGAAGTAATGCACTCTCGTCATCCATTTCCAAATGGAAGTATGCCTTGCTCAGATCTAACGTACAAAAATATTTACCTCCATTCATTTGAGCGTAGATGTCCTCAATCCTGGGTATAGGATAATTAAAATCCTTGATAGCCTGGTTCACTGTTACCTTATAGTCAGCACAGATACGCACACTTCCATCTGGTTTGTCCACCGGTACGATAGGTGTTCCCCAATCCGAGTGTTCCACCTTGGTGATGATACCTGACTTTTCCATATGTTCCAGTTCATCCTCTATCTTCTGCTTCCTGGCGTATGGAATAGGCCGCGGCTTAATGAAAACAGGTTTCACGTCAGGTTTCAAATCCAAGTGTAATTTGATGTTAGGTACAGGACCTATTTTACTCTGGAATACATAAGAATAGTCTGTAAGTAATCTGTCCAATTTGCTCACATCATTTTTATCTGTAATTGAGACAGCATTAATCTCGGACCAATCGAGGTTCACCTCTCTCATCCAATCTCGACCGAATATTGGATCAACATCTTCATTCAGAACGTAGAGCTTACCAATGAACCATTGAGACTTGTAAGCGCAATTGACGAAAACAACGCCTCGGGGCTTAATAATTTGCCCGGTATAAGTTCGCAACGTTACATTCGTATTGAATACTCTCTTATCAGAGTTAATACTTTTGAAATCTTTGTACGAAATAGTACTTAGGGCAGCCCCTGTATCAAGCTCCATGAGTATTACTTTCCCTTCTATCTTTACATGTACAATGAACTTGTCATTCGTTTTCTTTGAATGTAGCATATGTACTTTGTCTACTTTGTGTACTTCGCACGGATTCTCCTCATCAGAGGAGTCTGAATCCCCCACTTGGTTAGTCTGAGGTTTTCTTACCTGAGCTTTATTCTTGCTCATACATACACTCTGGATATGACCCAGCTTACCACAACCTCTACAGAATTCATTCTTGAATCTGCACACGTCAGTTGGGTACCTGGGGTGAGTAGAAATATTAGGATTAGTATGATTCAGATTGGCAACATTTTCACTTCTCTTCTTTGTAGGTAGAAGATTTTGTTCTACTCTATGTAAAGTGAACTCTTGTTTGTTTTCCATCAACTTACTTTCCTCAATAGAAAGTTCCATTGTGCTCGCAACTTCCAGAGCGTGTTTGAAAGAAAAATCCGATTTTTCCTGTAACAGACGAGTTCTGATTTCCTTATCTTTTAGACCTCGGACAAATTGTAGTCTTAATAACATATCTGAGACAGAATGTTTGCAATGATCACAGGTAAACTTACAGTCAGCTGATAGTTTCCTCAACTCAGTGGAAAAGTCCACGACTTTTTCCTCTTCCCCTTGTACACGGGAAATGAACTTGTGTTGTAAGGTACAAACACTGGGCTTCGGATCAAGATGATCCTTTAACTGTTGAATCAACATTTCATAGGTCTGAGCTTTTGGGTCGTCAGGGGTACAAATATCGTACAACTTTTGATGTACTTCAGGTGTGAGAGCATGTAACAAGATATCAACTTTAGATTCCCCAACATTACCCTTGAGCCTCATGAAAGTCTCAAGCCTGTGTATAAAGTTCACAATCGATTCCCCCTC
>NW_007382338.1:3175-9200 GCF_000475195.1 Diaphorina citri | reverse complement strand
ATGTTCCTTCATTTGAAAGGTATTGTCCAAGTAAACACCCAGGTACTTTGCCTCGTCCTTGTAAGCAATAGGAATACAAACACAGGTATTTGTTTCGTATGTTTTGTCGAATAGGCATTGACGGGTGTGGCAAATTAATCTATGATCCTCCATGTTAATCCTTTTGCACTTAAACCCCATCGCTAAGGCTTCAGTTTTGCTTTGATTGATGAAAATGTGGTTATTATAAAAGTATTTCTGTAAATTTATCATGTCACACTGGGCATTTCTCACTGCTATTATTGGGTCGCTATGAATAGAAACAATACAGCTATCGTCTGCAAACATTCTAAGGCTGCTCGTTCTTTTCAAGTACTTGACATCATAGGTGTAGATATTAAACCAGGTGGGGGAATTTATCCCCCCCTGGACTGAGCCTTGTAGGACCTGGAGCTCTTCACTAGTAACTTTACCAATCTTAGTTACCTGTTTTCTACCTTGGAGGTAATTATTGAAAAGTTCGTGGGAAATCCCTACTTCACTGAACTTTTTCACTAGGATTTCATGGTCTAGTGTATCAAAAACAAAGCTTAGGTCAAGCAGCAGGATGATGACGCATTGCCTTTGATCTAGAGCGGTATTGATTTCATCTGCGAAATCCTGTAGGAGCGTAATAGTGCTCTTACCTGTCTGAAAGCCATGTTGAAATTCAGGTAAAATTTTATTTTCATATAGGTATTTCTTCGTAACGTTGTTCACGTGTTTTTCAAAGATTTTTTCCAGTATTGGAAGAGAACCTACAGGACGATAATTCCGCATTTCGTCTGGCTTACCTTTCTTAAAAAGAGGTGTAATACAGGAGGTCTTCAGGCCCGGTGGTATAATGGAAGTTTTTAACATAATATTTATGAATTTAGTTACCAATGGTGTGA
The DNA here is from genome assembly GCF_000475195.1 of Diaphorina citri. Classification (NCBI taxonomy): domain Eukaryota; kingdom Metazoa; phylum Arthropoda; class Insecta; order Hemiptera; family Psyllidae; genus Diaphorina; species Diaphorina citri. The sequence continues at coordinate 8,289 of NW_007382338.1, read as the reverse complement.
GAGTAGCAGCATTGCGAACAACATCGCCATTCCTGATACCATCTGAACCTTGTCCAGTTTTCTTCATATTCTTCATGATATTGTAAACTTCTTTCTCCGTGGCACTCCTGAGTAGCATGCTGGAGGTAACATTCGGTAGCTCATGTTGTTCAAACTGCACATCCAGAATAGGTCCATCGTTCTTCGCCTTTATCTCCATCACCTGGTTAATGAAATTAAAATTAAATTTACTCGCCAACGTCTTTATGTCTTCTGTTTTAAAGTTACGTTTCAGCATGGATTCAATTGGTACTTTTATTTTCCTATCCATCAACTCATTTATCATTCGCCATGTTTTAAGCATATCGCCTTCGCACGCCTGAAACTGTTTATGAATGAAAATTCTTTTCTCTTTCTTAATAATATTTGTTGTCACATTCCTCTGTTTCTTATATTCTTCATAAATAATTTTATTATTTTTATTGTTACGCCACCTTCGTAAGAGTTGGTTGCGTTTTTCAATTTCTATTTTAATTTTCTGGTTAACCCATGGCATTTCATGATTTTGTCGTTTTTTTACGACTACTTTTTTTGAAGTATTATAGATTTTATTGAATTCTTCAACTATCCTCTCGTAAAGCTCGTTTGAGTTCTGACTATTATCTAGACCAGACCAATAATTTTGCATTATTTTTTGCTGTACAAGTTTATTATCTAAAATTTCAAGAAATTCTGGGACTATGGGAGCTCGAGTGTATGTACAATAGTTTTTCAGTGTAATTCTGAGGGCAACAAAGTGGTGATCGGCAATCTTATCATTAATAACAGAGGGAAACATACTATACAGGTTACGGCTAAATCTATAGTTTATGTGATCTATACATGTTGACGTAAGTCTGTCTTCGACCATTTCCTCCCTCGTGGGTTTCGAGATGGAGGGTATAATGGTATTTTCGTACAACATATTTAGGTAACGAGAGTTTTTGCTCGTCCTCTTTAAAATACAGATATTTACATCACCGACAATTACGAGGTTTTCATCCCTTTTACAGGCCGTTCGTAGCCAGAAATCCAAATCATTTAGGAACCTCTCAAGATTTAATTTTGGGGGTCTGTAGATAGCTACCAATGTAAATTTATTATTTCTTTCAGTATGTGAGATTTTCAAGCAGAGATTTTCCGCTTCATCAAGGTTGTATTTTAAATCTTCAACTTCCCATTGTTCTTTGTGGAAAACCATTACACCTCCTCCACTTCTTAGTTTTCTGCACTTTGTTACCTGCTTGAAGTTCCTCAACTGATAGGCCATTGCCTCCTCTTCCCTCACGTTAACTTCCGTCAGTATGAGAAAGTCCAGCGTTGACATGACGTGTTGGATTTTGATACACAGGAGATCCCAATGTGCTCTCACAGTTTTAATGTTCACATGCAAGAGAGATAAAACATCATTGTTAATTGTTTGATGCCATTCATCAATTCCTTCGAAGGAGTTACAGGGTGGTAAAACATTATGTATATTGTTTAGTAGTATTCTACTATTATGGCTCATAATAACTAATTTTTATTAGGTACATAGTAGTAACCTTTAGTTGTAGTGGTGGATTCAGATTTTTCCCAGATCATCCATACAGGAGAGTCTCATGATTCTGGCGTTCTCGGTTTTCTTAAACAATATGTTACCATTTTGAACCCATAGGTATTTATAATCCTTTTCTATTTTTACTTTTCGTGCCTCAAAGAACAGTTTTTTGTAATAAGGACTCAATGATTCATTTATAATAAGGAATGACTTATCACTATTAATAGTGTTTTCCAATTTTGACCACACCTTATTTCTCTTAATCTTAGTGAGTACCTCATTTCTTACCTCCTGAGACTCGAACTTGACTGTAATGACCGTCTTTTCCTTCTTGTCTTCTCCAACCTTCTTGGTCACTTTCTCCACCTTGGTCTTAATCTCGTTAGGTTGATAGCCCGCCTTCTCCAGGATTATGTTAGTAACAACTTTAGGATCAGCCTCCTTATTTTGAATACCAGAGATCTCCATCATATTCATAAAGTCCTTCTGTGTATTCTCTTGTATTTGTATTTCCAAAGTTCTCAGCCTTGTTTTCAGTTCCCTGTTCTCCGTCTCTGTTTTATCAATCCTCTTCTCCATAGCTATCAACTTTTGTTCAAGATTTTTCAATGTTGTGCAGGATTGCTCAACTTTCTCTCCATAAAAGTTCAGATTAGCTTCAAAGTCGTCCAATTTCTTACTCACTTTCTTCTCGAACCCATCCCACTTTTTGGCCATTTCCTTCAGCATCTTGCCCACGTCCTGCCCAGTTTCCTCCTCTTCATCTTCATCACTGATATTGCCGTCGGCTGGTGGATTGGTCTTCCTACATCTCAGACAGATCCACTCTGAGCGCCTGGTAGCACCCATGGATTTCCATGAGCTGAATTTTAGTTTGCAACAATCGAAATGATAACACCTGTTGCATTGTGCACACCGCGTATAATCCAATTCTCCAGCTTCAGAAGGTAGGTTTTTATTACAGATCCCACAGCTCATCTTGCAAAGCTTGAGTAGAGTGAGAGAGCAGAATGAATGACTGATTAACAATCACTAGGGTCACTGATAGGTATCTTATCTGATCTTGATATTATTATCACAAAATATGAATGAATGCAAGTTTCCGTAATATTATTGACTTGTTACTTAGTTCCGAACTTAGCCTTGTTAGTTTATTACCTATTACTTCATATATAGTTAGTTTCTAACGTTAATTTTTAATTATTTGACAAAAAAAAAAAAGAACACTGTATCGCACCAACTGCACGGTTGGAGTAAAGTAACGTGTGAACGGCAGTCCTGGCAGTCAACAAAGTAAACTAAACCTACTACAACCAACGGTGTACGTTCGACGATATACGTTGAAGGTTCTCTACTGTTGTTGCGGAATTTCATTCCAATGTTAACGTTTAGTTAATAGGTATGATCACCAAAGACACTTGTACATCTGGAGTGAGTCTAAGAAACCGTTCGACTCTGAAATTATTATTGTCGTGAAAAGTATAGCTGGTCAGACAATTGAAAATGGGATAACTTAAAAAACCTGTTTAAATGCAAATCTTTTTTCAGGACGAAAATTTTTTACAGAAGACGCGCATTAAGATGCATACTTAACCCACTTACCAATGTGGGATGCATTATGTATTAATACATAAAGTTTTTGTCTTTATTTTTAATAGAATGTGCAAGAATACATCCATGGATATAGATTTTTTTTTCTCCACGTGTGAATTACCGGTTTTGGTCAGTTAGGTGAGATTTCTTTTTTAATTATCTGTACCAACTAAAACTTGAACTTTTGTCTTGTTAATCTAAATAAGGGGTGGCTGTAGTACTTATACATAACTATACGCACCGTTTGACATAACCCCCTAGGCATTACAAAAACTTTCTAGCATTGCCCCCGGGGCAGTTGTAAAAACCTCCGGGGTTTTACGGGGGTTAGTCGCTGCACGGTAACTAGAATTACCTTCTACACATGGTTTAAAGTTGTTTAGGTCTTGGGTCCCGTTCAGTCCTGCAAATCGCCTTGTTGTCCTTGTCTTGTTTAGGTTTACGTTTTGCCAGCTCAATTTCTGTTATTTAACATCTCAAAACGGACATGGATGTAACGAAATTCTTAGCACTTTAAAAATTCAATAAGAATGAGAATACCGAGGGGCTAAAGGTTTTTAGTGTAATCTTTTTAAGACAAGACAGACAATGCGATTTTATTCCTGGGAAACCAACAGGAGAAAAGTGTGTTTTTGCCGAGCTAGCTAAAACTACTTTTTAAAAACACCACAATTCTTTCAAATGAGGCCCACGTAATCCGATGAATTTTTTTAAACCTAGTTGTAAGGTAAGATGGACTAAGTTTTACCGCCGCCAAAGTTTCAAATACGGTAATACGACGTGACACCCTTGTACAGTTCCTCGCGCATCCGCGGCTGGCACACACTCACCACACACACCACACTACCCACACACAACACACTTACCACACACACCACACCTACCCCAACTACACCACACACTACCCCACACACACCACACACTACCCACAACACCACACTACCCACACAACCACACTAACCCACACAACACACACACTCTCTCTCTCTCTATCCTAACACACACACTACCCACACACGCACAAACCAACACTGACCCACTACAACTAATTTACGAATGAAGCTACAAACAACCACACTCTATCACCAAAGGTCTTCTACTCTATGGGCAAATGAACATCACAACCAGACCGAGTAGTATCGATTCGTTGCAACCAGTCACTGTTCCTACCCACTGATTCTCGATCAATATAACTTACTTACGACCGATAGTCATACATCCAATCCAACTATACGCATATGCTACAAAGGACGTTGTCTCCTTATTCCGTCGTACCGAACGATCATGTACCTACTGGTTCTTTTTCGACTCATCGCGTGCAATTTAAACCTGTCAAGCCGACCTAAAAATATGTGCCAGATAGTAGCGAGAGAGAGAGAGAGGAAGAGGAGGAGACAGACATACAGAGAGACGGACGGAGAAGAGAGAGAAGACAGAGAGAGAGAAGAGAGAGAGAGAGAGAGGAAGAGAGAGCGAGAGAGACAGAAGAGAAATTTAACACGGTGACATATTATCAAAAAACCTAATTAATCCTGGAAAAATATGTTAACACTAACAAAATATTTATAAACTATGATAAATCACAAATTATGCCCTAACTATACAAGAGAGATAAAGTGCCAATTAAGAGTTAATTTGAGTGCCAAAAACGCCACTTTAGGTAAACAAACAGATAGGTAAGGTTAACATTATATGACTAGTTATGTGATTTAGACCAAAAAATGTAAATAAAGGATAAAACTTGAAAAGAAAGTAAATTTATGATAGAATTTTGCCAAATTTATATTTGAAATTGATATTTAATTAATTATATAATTATAAATTTAATTAATAAGAAGAAGCCTAACTCAGCCTTCGATAGCCAATAGAAGGGCATTTAATATGCAGTGCTTTAATTTTCTTTTTGTTTTTGTATTTTTAGCGACGCTTTAAAGTTTATGATTATTTCATTTATTTTGTTCAT